>NC_061092.1:38228384-38265884 GCF_015104395.2 Macrobrachium nipponense | reverse complement strand
TCCTAGTGGCAGAAGTTTTAATGGAGAGAGAAACCTAGTACCCAGCCCCAAAAAACATGACTTTGTGTGTGTGTGTGTGTGTGTGTGTGTGTGTGTCCAAAGCATCGGTGAATGACGCGGAGAAGTTAACTCAGTGTTGATGAAGTTACTGTATAACTTTTGGAAATAGCTTTAGATGACTCTTGCACAATGATATGGTAGAGATGTAAAAATACGGTATGCATGTTTCTTTATTTTTTGGTAATATATACGAGCACGCACAAACTCAAACTCACACACACACACACACACACACATATATATATAATATATATATATATATTATATATTATATATATATATAGAGAGAGAGAGAGAGAGAGAGAGAGGGAAGGAGAGGAGTAGAGATTGAGAGAGAGGAGCGAGAGAAAAAAAAATTATTTACGTGAGCCTATAAAAAAACTAATTTTTTTCGGAAAGAAAAAAATCTCTAAGGAAATAAAGATTATTCAGCCATTTGCATAACTCAGGAAGTATAATTATTTTACAAAAAAAAAAAAAAAACAACTCATGAAAATGTGAAGTTGTGTTCTCGTGCACGAGTTTGCGAGGGTGATCTTGGAATTTTGGATATGTACAAAATAAAAAGTTTTATTATGGAATCATCACGTTATCTTACGAATGAAGGACTGAGAATGTCTTCAATAGAATTATAGGAAAATAAAGAATTATTAATGAACTTCATATAACTGCGTATTATCCCGAGGGTCTTCTTATATGTAAAACAAAATAAATAAATAAACACTCCTTGACAATGCAAGTCATTGGAATTGGAACATAGAATTAAAGTCAAGGGCCAAGCCCTCGGACCTGTGAGGTCATTCAGCGGTGAAAACAATGTTGAAATCGTTGTTATGAGAGGGTGGAATGTAAAGATGGAAGAATGTGAATATGAACGGAGGTACAGTAAAAACAAAGAAAGGGGTTGCAGCTAGGGACAGAAGGAACGCTGCAAAGAACTTAAAGTAGTCACTACAGTGCATTGCATGAGGTGCACTGACAGCACGAACCCTCCCCTACCCCCCAACTACAGGGTCATTGTTATTTATTTTTTATATCGTGCATCCCCAATCAGCCTCTGTCATTCCTAAGCATATCCTGCACCGGTTATTCCTAAACATATCCTGCCTCTGTTATATCTAAACATACCCTGTCTCTGTCATTACTACACATTTCCTGTTTCGGGTATTCCTATATATATCCTGCCACTGTCTTCCCTAAACATATCCTGCATCAATTATTCCTATCAGATCCTGCCAATGTCATTCCTAAACATAACCTGCCTCTGTCATTCCTACACATTACCTGCACCTGTCATTCCTAAACATATCCTACCTCTGTCAATCCTAAACATATCTTGGATCAGTTTTCCTGTACATATCCTGTCACTGTCATTCCTAAACGTACCCTGCCTGACATTCCTACACATTTCTTGCACCTGGTTCATTCTAACATCATCCAGCTCTGTCAATCCTAAACATATCTTGGATCAGTTTTCCTATGCATATCCTGCCACTGTCATTCCTAAGCGTTCCCTGCCTGTCATTCCTATATATTTCCTTCATCTGTCATTCCTAAACATCTCCTGTCACTGTCATTCCTACTCGTTAGAAATAACAGAAACATAAGTTACTTAGATATAATTCTAGCTTAGAATTACTTAATTGAAAAAGGAGCCCTAAATCTCTCAACTCTGAGAGAAAGAGGTTCAAGGGCATTTATATTATGCCTCCGCATTCGAAATAACTTTCCTAGAACAAGCAACGTTACTTTCCTCATCAAGTTCACTGAAACTTGGAGTAAGATTGAAGTCAGGAGAAATTTGGGGTATCAGTGAAGTCAAGGGAACGTGGAGTATCAGTGAAGTCAGTGGAAGCTTGGAGTATCAGTGAAGTCACGGGAAACTTGGAGTATCAGTGAAGTCACGGGAAACTTGGAGTATCAGTGACGCCAAGGGAAACTTGGAGTATCTATCAGTGATGTAAAAACAAAAAACCTTGGAATATCAGTGAAGTCAAGTGAAACTTGGAGTCTCAGTGAAGTTAAAGGAAACTTGGAATATTAGTGAGTCAAGGGAAACTTGGAGTATCAGTGAAATGAAAGGAAACTTGGAATATTAATGAGTCAAGGGAAACTTGGAGTATCAGTGAAGTCAGGAAGAAACTTTGGGTATCAGTGAAGTTAGAGGAAACTTGGAATATCAGTGAAGGTATACTTGGAGTATCAGTGAAGTCAGTGGACTCTTGGAATATCAGTCAAGTCAATGGAAACTTGGAATATCAGTGAAGTTAAAGGAAACTTGGAATATCAGTGAAGTCAAAGGAAACTTGGAATATCAGTGAAGTCAAGGCAAACTTGGAGTATCAGGAAAAATGTACAATTCCACTATTAAGCGGAGTGTAATTTGGCAGGTGTTTTCATTATTTTACGTTCAATCTATTTGTCTGCCTATACATATATAGTTATTGACGTCTTCCCATTTACTTATTCACCTATTTGAATAGTAAGTTACGCAAAATAACTCCTAAATATAAGTAAGTTGATTGGTAGACAGAAGCTTAAGGTCTTCGGTTATATTTTCTCCACACTTTAACAGCAAAGTGTGAACAAAGTACCAGGTTGGTGCCGCAATCTCATCAGGTAACACTAATTATACTTAGATAATGAAATCCAGAGATACCCTCAAAACTTGTTTTCCACAACGAACCAGTTTAATACTACTGAAAGTCGCAGATAATTTGCCTGGCCGATGAAAAAAAAAATGGTTCTAAAACTCTCTAGAATAAACTGAATAAGGAGAAGAAGCAAGTAAGGTGACCTTTCTCCCTCTCCTTAAAAAAAAAATAAATAAATAAAAAAATAAAAAAATCTAGCAGGTTCATAATACCACACAAGATGTAAAGTCTGTTATATGCACCTTAAAGACCTCAATGTAGAAATATTGATATTCATGTCACTGCATCCCTCAGCTATTGCAAGACGGGCGCGTGCGCTGGCAATGCCATAAAATCAAAAGAAATAAATCTTGCACGGAACCATGACGTCACAGCTCCTTAAGAAAAAGACTCGTAAAAGACTGCCATTGCCACCACTGACGACCACCCAATGTGTAGACAACCTCAGAGACAAACAAACGAACACACACCGTTCGGGAAACGCCGAGGAGGGGTCACAATAGATTTTAGGAGGTCACTTAACGAAGATCAAGGGGACGTGGGAGGGTCACAAATCTTGAGGAAAATTCCGAATAATGGCAGGTATGCGGCGTGAATGTCGATCTCTGCGTACTAACTTTTTTTTCTCGATCGGATCGATACCGGTCGTAGAGGGGGAAAGGTGATGCTGTGTACGGATGGTCTGGCCTATTTCAATCGGCTGGTATTTGCCATGTTGAAGCTAGATACCATCACCTGTGGTGCGTTGTTCTTTGATACCAGTCACGGGGTTTGTTTAAAAAATATATATATAACAATCCCTTGCAGGTGACATGCCTTATATGAAACGAAATGAAAATCCGCAGTATATGTTAAAAAACTAAAAAAAAAAAAAATTAATCTTTTACAGCGCACACGTCATTCAAAGATTTATCAATACTGTGTGATACAGCCACAAGATTTGCTTACAATGAAGAATCCACTTATTGACATGTAAAAAGCAAATCATCACCATTCACGTACATATATGACATACATTTTAATACTGTGCTAAGTTACACATTTTGAATCAAATTATTAATCATAAAAACCTATCCACTACACACATACAGAGAGAGAGAGAGAGAGAGAGAGAGAGCTATAGCTATAAACCCTGAGAAATCGTCATTCTTCTGACGCTTGACTAGGCAAAGCATATCGCAACAATGAAAGTGTTTCATCACGCGTGTTGGCAACAAACTATCTGGGAGTCTCCCTCTGAGTCCTGAAGAAGAAGAAAAAGAAGAAGACACAACCCACCTGGTTTTTACCCTTGATATATGTTTGGCTTTGTTAGAATTTATGGCGTGGGCTTCAAGGTTTCCCCTCTCAACACTTTCTAACAATTTTTCCACCGTTATTTTCTTTCCACAGTATCCCGACATTCATAAACAGAATTAGCAGCAAGGCCTAAACAAAATCAACAATGACAATAATATGGATAATAATTCATCCATTACCATGGTACAAATCTTAATAATACAAGGAGTAACAACAGTGCGAACGCCATCCCAATCAGAAAAACGAAAAGTTATGATAATAGAGAGAGAGAAAAATAGTGGTTATGAAATATTTAACAACACACATCAATCAGTCTCCGTTATGTCCCACGGATAGGTCAGGTCGGTTAGGTCCTAACCGCTAATTACTAAAAGTGTCCCACCGCCTTTGGCATTATGAAAATATAAATGTTTTACAGCCCTTCTATCTTGCAACCTATATGAGAATTATCTATTTCTTGCAATAAATGGGGGAGAGAAAAAATACATATACCTCGTAACAAACCGTGAAAATGCACAGACATCTTGACTAGCTAATAAAGCACAAGTACCTTGTAACTTACAAGGAAAAAACACTGACAACGTGTAACAAAACACGAAAACAAATACAGATACTTTTCATCGACCTGGAAAAATTTATTCATCTAATCAAGCGAAAGGTACATACCTTATATCCAAACTGATAAAAAAAAACACTATTCTTTTGTTATCCGAAATGAAATTAAAAAAACTGTAACTATCCACTGTAAGAAAACATAAATATTTTCAACATACCCGAAAAACGCGCATACAATTATCATCTGACCCACCTTTAAAAAAAAAAGCAGTTATGTTGCAACCCTCAAGGGACAAGTCACACATAACCACTGCAACCCAAGGAGAGAAAAAAAAATAATCCGCATCTTTTAATGAACACGAAAAAAAGAGGGGCTAACATTCAACGCATCTAAAAAGAATACTTGTGTCTTATATCAAAAGGAAGAACAAGTCCATTCAAATTTTTGCAACCATCAAAGGATTTAGTTTTAAATTTTGCCAGCTTAAATAGAATCTGACCTTTCACCTTCCATAAACCTTACAAAACTAAGGTTTACAGAAAGTCAAAGGCAATTGGAAAAGCTCTACCATTTTGCAATTGCTCTAGAGTACAAAGTAACTGTCAGTCAAGCATATGTTTACTCAGGTGTTCATTTCTGAAATAACAGCAAAGCCCTGTAGTATTGTTGAGCTTAAAGTCTTCTATACAGAAAAAAAAAAATTCAAGTAGCAATATGGGATGCAAACGACGATGGCCCCTTACTGGCATGCCACCTTTTAAGAGTTTATAGGTTTATTATTTCAAATGAAAAAAATGCAACTGAAGTGAAAGTGAAAACAATCAATGTTACTTATTACTATTGAATTATTATTGGTGAGTAATTTAAAAATAATTATTCTCGTCCTTTAACAACTTTCCTCTGTCCAGTCAGTATCTTTCAGTGTTACCTGCAAGATCAATACAGGGAAACGAAAAAGTTCACTTAATAAAAAAAAAAAAATACAAACAAAAATTTAGCTCACACTTCACTATCCTTCAAATTTAAAGGTAACCTTGCGGTCTGCATTCTGGAATTCAAAGATTTTTATGGAGAAAAACAGTTTGACAGTCATTTTGCGTATTAGTGTCCTTAAAGACATAAAACAACATTTAATGAATCTCATTAGTGGATTAAACGACTAGACAACTGCATAAAGATAATGAAATATATACAACGTCAGCACACAGCTATCACAAAATAAACTAAAATAAAATAAAAACAATATCATAATCTAATACCGTAAAGGACATTTCCGAAATTTCGAGAGAAAAAAAATAAAAATGTCATAATATCTCTTCTCTTTATAACAGAATTATGTAAAACACGGTTGTGCAACTTTGCTCGCCAGAAATCAATGGCATTCCGGAATTGGGTAACAATACATAAAGGCAAATCATCAGAATGCATATAGAAAACGGTCATCAAATAGAAATTTTAAAAATCACTTCGTGGTACCATCATCAACTCAGCTGTCATTAGATCAAAGCTTAAAGAACACGAAAAGTAAAGCAAACAATTCATGCGAACTGAACCAATACGAGAGAATCCCAATCATATCTGTCATTGTCACAGGATTAAAAAAGTTTTTTGGAAAAAAAAAAGACTTAACACTTGCCACAATTAAAAAAAAACTGTCAGCCAGAAGACCTTTGTTATCACAATGGAGAATGATTTACTTACACAAAAGCAAATATAAATGCATACATACCAACACACACATTTTATATATATATATATATATATATATATATATATATATATATATATATATATATATATATATATATATATATATGAATAACTTGATCACGAAGTATATAAAACGTGATGCTATGTATAAATAAAGGTTTTTGCCACGAAGGAATAAATATGAAAAGCTTTTAATTTTTTTTCCTTCGTGGCAAATAAAGGTTTTTGCCACGAAGGAAAACAAATTAAAAGCTTTTCATATTTATTCCTTCGTGGCAAAAACCTTTATTTATACATAGCATCACGTTTTATATACTTCGTGATCAAGTTATTCATATATATATATATATATATATATATATATATATATATATATATATATATATATATATAAAATGTGTGTGTTGGTATGTATGCATTTATGTTTGCTTTTGTGTAAGCAAATCATTCTCCATTGTGATAACAAAGGTCTTCTGGCTGACAGTTTTTTTTAATTGTGGCAAGTGTTAAGTCTTTTTTTTTTTCCAAAAACTTTTTTAATCCTGTGACAATGACAGATATGATTGGAATTCTCTCGTATTGGTTCAGTTCGCATGAATTGTTTGCTTTACTTTTATATATATATATATATATATATATATATATATATATATATATATATATATATATACATATATATAAATATATATACATATATATTATATATATATATATTATATATATATATATATCTATGTATGTATGTAAGTATGTATGTATGTATCTATGGTGTGTGTGTAGATATGTATATATGTAATTCTTATTTAATATATACCTAATATATACATATATATATATATATATATATATATATATATATATATATATATATATATATATATATATATATATATATATATATATATATATATATATATATATATATATATATATGTATGTATGTAAGTCTATATGTGTGTGTAGATATGTATAGATGTAATCTTATTAAAATATGATGTAATTCTTAATATATATACCTATATATATATATATATATATATATATATATATATATATTATATATGTGTGTGTATATATTTATATATATGCATATATACTAGTAGGTATATATTACCAAAGATTCCATATATGCATTACTACACACACACACCATGTATATATATATATATATATATATATAATTGTCTTTAAATAACAGGATACAACTCGTTTAAACGCAGAGGAATAAGAACGCGCATAATAATAATGGCACAATAAAAAAGGAAAAGACTTTTTTTTTTTTTTTTACAAAGGTAATGTCAAGGAAAGTCAGTCCATAAATTTGAAACAAAAACATAAGATAAAGCGTTAATGATGTTCTCCATATGCGGGAACATTTTTCTTGCAAGGGTAATAGAAATAAAAATACAAATATAAATAAAACCTTTACTTGGCATGTCTCTTCTCATTATCACTAACATTTTTAAAGTATTGACAATCATTGTATTTTAATTAGTTTTGAAGAAAAAATTTATTATCATTATTATTATCATCACAAAATGAGAGAGAGAGAGAGAGAGAGAGAGAGAGAGAGAGAGAGAGAGAGAATATATATGTATATTAAACCACGAGAGATGAAAGATAAAGAGAGATGATGAAAGTGGCGCAAGGGATTCTAATTATATTACTAAAACGAGAGAGAGAGAGAGAGACTAAGCAACAAACATGCAGACCGTGCAAGGGGTGATTGCAGGGTACATGCAGTCTCGTTCATTCTTCTTTTAGCCACTATGGCAATTTTGGATGCCTGGTCCTCATCTCGAGCCAGGTACCCCTTTTAGAGACGCATGTAGGGTCAACGCCCCCTAGAGACCAACATCAAACGAGTAGGGTTTCTGTTTCATTCCGCTCGCTCCATTAATCAAATTTGTATTAACCTCGGGAATCAAAAGTACTCAATTCTCCCTAATAATTTAACTGTTCCTTCATAGAAATGATTTCTCGAGGCCATCCTGCCAAGTTGTATTTATACAAGGAGGAAATTGTCGGCCAGATATCATCTCTCAGTCACATCACATGATTGTTCTTGCATTCATTGCATTCTCTCTGCCTATCTTTCTTTCTTTCTCTCTCACTTAGCCGCTTAAAGGTCAAGTAAACCGTTCTGATGCCAAAAAATGCAGCTGGTGATCTCGTCTGGGCTCAAAACACAGATGGCTTCTTCAATTACCCTCCCTTTATCTCGGAAGCTGGGATTAATTGTGAGTGGGTTCAATGAGAAGCTGAATGACTGAAATCTAAGAATAGGACTACTAGTATTGGCTGACTTCGGTTTTGCCAGGTCCATCACTAAGGGACACAAACTGGTGAGGGGTCACAATGATTTTATGCATTTTGGGTCATTATCGTTATATAAAACGAAAATTTTGTAAAAATAAAAAAATAGAAAAAAATACACAAAAATAAAAATTAAAATGATCTGCTTTCTAGTTAGCGCCACTTGAGATTACTCGTTCAGATTAAAAACAAAACTAATCTAAAGCACCCACTTCTCCTTGGGCTCTTACTACTCCAAATAAAAGAAGAAAAATAGTGTAGAACACTTTCACATACCTTGGTTCTTATGACCCACATTTTTAGGAAATGCTGGCTTTCTCTTTTCCTTTTCTTCCTTCATTCCATTTGGAATGAACTAAACAGGCACATGGGAAAGGCCTCCTCATCTGCTTTTTGTTGAAAAAAAATATCGCAACTACGCTAATATTCCTTTGTAAAAAAATAACAACATTGTTTAAATGAACAAAGGTCTTTCTAGTTAAAAAATATATGCAAGAAGACATGCCAATACTGTCATTACTTCAAAAATGGAGAAGCATCAAGTTCTTTACATATAAAGATTAATCAAGACCTTTGTCTCGCGCGTTAAATCTTGGTACAATTTTAGAAATAAACTGAAAATCCTTACGTTTTATGAGGACAACTGTCTTCATCGTTTCTGTCACGATGAGGAGATAAAGACTAAAGTGTATTTCTAACAATATACCACGATTTAACATAAGACAAACATCTTATTTTATCACATTATTATTACCATCATAATTTGGTTGTTGTAGTTTTTATTATCATTAAGTATATTACAAATATTGCCCCTGCTTGAATTTCTTAAAAATTTTTTTGATATTCTTCAGCGATCTAATGATCCTTGCTGGTGACGATGAAATACTTTTAACTAATATGTCGACTGCATAGGGGAGAGAGAGAGAGAGAGAGAGAGAGAGAGAGAGAGAGAGAGAGAGAGAGAGAGAGAGACTTTTGAAAATGAGAGTCCGGAAACCGGAAGATCATAGAGATAAACTTTTAAATTTTTGAAATCTATTTAATTCTTCTAATAGATAATACCTGTAAATCTAAAACAACTAAATAGCAAGATCTTAACATCTCGGCCATGAAATACAATATATGAATAGTTGCCATATGCACAGCATATACTAAGTCAATATAGTTGGTGTCTACTTGTGAAATTTTGTCTTATTAGATCAGCTTTATAAACATCTTAACAAAATCAAATGATTAAACTGCAAAATCAACCTATAAATAGTGGCTAAACAACTTTATGTACTCATTTTGAAAAACCAAAAAATCATAAATATGTAAAACAACACAAGAAATAATCTCATGTCTCCGTACTTAAGACATTTTCTCCTCATCATCTGACAAGACGGGGTCCCGATTAGGACATTGGGGAAATCTGAGATAAACTAAAACACATTAAGAAATCGAGCCTGCCTAATATTGCATCATACGTGACTAACGCATGAGGCTCGCTTATCAGATGGATATTATAAACAGTTGATTTTTTTATATGCCTATTGGGGACCTAAACATGCCGCTGTTGGTTGTTCCAAGTGACGTAACTGAACATGAAACCTGATGAATGTTAACGCCCGATATATTCATCATTCTCATCACTTTCAAGGTCAGTAGGTTTCCCAAGAATCATCACGAATATTTTAGTGCCATCTTAATTAGCGGCAGCCATCCATAACTCGCCCATGATTAAATGACGTTTATGATTTCCGCCAGGAGCAATCTCCCCTTACAGAAGCGATGACAGATGTAGGTGTGAGAAGTTGGCCCCGGAGGTAAACCCAAATTAGCAGACGGAAAAACAAACATTATTTCTTGTCTATTATTACACAAGAGGTCTTTCACCTTCGGATGAAGCATACCTGTCTCGTATCTTTCTTCGACTGAATGTAAGACCTTTAATGGAGATGTCAACTTAATCTCCCGTGAGTAATGAAGGCAGAAAAAAAGAGAGAAGAAACGTGGATGGAAGCGACGTAGAATGAAGAGCACTAAAGATCTTCTCACCAGTATTATTAAAAGGTGTTGTGTTCCAATACTAACGTTGCCACGCAGCGGAGTGCCTCTCTCTCTCTCTCTCTCTCTCTCTCTCTCTCTCTCTCTCTCTCTCTCTCTCTCTCTCTCTCTAAAACGCCCAACAGCCATGACCTTCAAGAAATTCTTCGTGACGTCAATTGGGTGCATGATGATCATCTAATAATTCTGGTGCGAGCAGTTTTACGCTTTAAAAAGGCAACGACCCTCCACCTCGGAGCTGTTGTAGTTTACGGCTATATTTGCACCTGGAATTTTTTGTTTTATCATCATCATCATCATCATCAACTATCACCTTTCTCTTGGCTTCAGAGTCTAAAACTGACTAAATAAAACAAAAACACGAAATTTAAGATCTGACATTTACTGCTAACATTTATTTAAGAATACTGAAGTTAGTTTTACGTTAATTGATTCTATCTAAATATTGTCGTTTTTTGTTCGTACTGAATAAGGCTTTGCGTTGGTTCAATTTCTTCTCGTGTTTGCTTGATGTTTGTTTGATTTACATACTACTTCCCATAAAAGAACACAACTGATAAACGTGTATCCATGAAAATAAAATAAATAGCTTAACAGCCCAACATCTCTAGTTTTTTTCTTTTTCACTCGCTTTATTTGGTAAAGTTTTAGGAAAAGAATAGGAGAATATATTCGAAAATTGAGAATTCAATGGGGATAACATTACATATGGGATTAAATTGCTATAAATTATATATTAGGATGCAAAGATCTTCAAAACACAACGCAAAGGGAAAACAACCGGTATGATATTTAGCATACATCAGAAAAATAGTTTTAGCAAGTCATAAAAACCTTAAAATACAATTTTTGAAATGTATATTTGATAAAACAACTTCGACAAAGTCCATAACTGAATAATAATTCCTTGGAACAAAAAACAGAACATAGTGTTAGTCTTTTCCTTTTCTTTGGTTTTGATACAAATTAGTAATAATCAAGGAAACTAAGATTATATAATTCGTTATCAAACACGCGTATATATTCCAAGATGACTAAATAATTTCGAGCGCTTAGTTTCAACGGGTGCAATTAACGGAGAGTTACTGGACCAGCAAAAATGCCTCATGTAAGAACTGCTGATTAATTAACATATTTAGGTCTAGACACTAAATATCTATGGCATAGGTTCATCAGTCTATTTACTACTTGTGCTGGCAAATACAATTTCACTTGAATAGCGGCCTGAGAATGTTTAAAATAGCTGGAACCAAAAAGGATTTTAAGGTGCATCTTTACTTGTCATCTGTAGGTGAACCAGCCACTATTATGTCAGCCTGGAGAATGACATTTATATTATTCTTGAAGCACTTCAGTAATGTTCCCAAGGTTAACTCATAATAAAATGGACGGTTTAGGAGCCCAGATTATCTCTATACTTAATGATATATTAATAAACTCATTGTAGTCGATTCAATAAACTTTGCAATACTACCAGCAGAATAAAATTATACTTCTGAAGCAATAAATATAGCTTTTTATCTTAATAATAAATTATGCATGAAATATAATACAAAAAAAGAGATCGTAATAAGTTCATGCTATTGTGAAGGATATATAAATGTTTTTCAAATGAAATAATAATAATAATAATAATAATAATAATAATAATAATAATAATAATCATCATCATCACATCATCTATAATAATATAATAATAATAATAATAATAATAATAATAATAATAATAATAATAATAATAATAATAATAATAAATGAGCCTTGTGACAGCTTACCAATAAGGAGTTTATAAAATACGCGACAAAAGGTCCGCCAACGTAATTTTCGTAAACATTCATTCATTCTTTAATAAATTATTTACATTTTCATTTATCTATCACTGAGTGTTGTAAAACAACCCCAGTATCGCAAGGATCAAGCTGCATGAAATATAATCAACATGCAAATGTGAACATTACAGACATGAGGTATATGACCTATGAAGGAGATGGAGATCAGAAAAGGACCTAAAAAGGGGTGGTATGAGAACAAGTGAGAACCGTCAAACGAAATTTAGAACTTTTTTAACGAGTCCTCTATTCATATTCTGAAGAATATTTTCAAGTGTATCAAAGTTTCCTACAGATAACGTAGTGAAGTCTGATGCATTCGTCATGCTAACAAGATATGTTTATTTTTCGTCAGGTATATCAAATAAGCTGTACCGCCCCGTCTCTCTCTCTCTCTCTCTCTCTCTCTCTCTCTCTCTCTCTCTCTCTCTCCTCCCACCAACGCACACACACAAACTTTATTCAAATAAAATCCTCAAAACCTCCACAACGTCCTTATATCAATTCTGCAAGAGCAAATGGAAACTGGGGCGTCATTTTTATGATATTTGCTAAACAAATATTGGGATACATGTGCATTGGGAACATCATTCCCAAGGTAAAATAAAAGTCTTCGGTTGAAAGACGATACTGCAATAACCCGGGTACCCCAGGGATTTTATTTGCAGTTAATGTGGGAACATAAAACTCTCTGATATATACACATATGCATATATATACATATGGATATATATAAATACATATCATATATACATTTATATGCATATATACACATCTATATTTATTTACACACATACACACACACACACATATATATAATATATATATATATTATATATATATATATACGTATGTGTGTGTGTGTGTGTGTGTGTGTGGTGTGCGCGCGCACGCATACGGTATATGTATACATTGAAATAGATGGAGAGAAGAAGCGAAAATATGCCAGTGTGTTTGCATAAGGATTATAGTTGCCACAGACGACACTATGTCAAAACGATTTTTGGTGTCTAACAATACAATACAATACCCTCATAAGTAAACATATCACGGCGTGTGATAGCAATCTATGAGCTCTTTATTCTAGTTATTAGTACGTAAACTCTCTGCAGATAATTTTTATTTGAATCCATTTTCCCATGTAGACAGAAGGATAAAGCTTTCAGGCTATCATGAAATTCATAGGGATGATGCTGCTGGCCCTACGCGCTTTTATTGATATCAGTGAAACTGGCACCCATTCACTACTAAGCCAATAGGCGGGCGGCAAGCTGGGTTATGGGAATGAACCATGGGCCCTGCAATTGCCACAATACTTAGGTACAGTACTTGCACAATATATATATATATATATATATATATATATATATATATATATATATATATATATATATTGTGCAAGTACTGTACCTAAGTATCATATATATAAATATATAAATATATATATATATATACATATATAATCTATATATATATATATTTGATTAAGAGGACGGCAAAAAGTCTTAACACACTACATATGTACAGATATTACAGACAAAAGCTGTCGGGATATATAAATACATTATAAAATAAGGATGGTGTTCTCAGCGTCCAGGGTTAAGTGCTAGTAACATATAGAGCTATATAAGTAAAGACTATGTTGTTTCCATTATGTGGAACTCTTTTTAAGTCTAAGGTAGCTTTTGGGGGTATTATTAGTCTTTATTAAATCAACCAGTGGAATATCCATTAGAAACGAATATCGCTAAGCATCCTCATTCCTTGACCTATATATTTACCCCAAAAAGCAACGTAATAAATCTTCTCGAAAGCCATTTTCCATTACATCAGACCAGTTGTACGCCAAATCGCCATCAAACAAATTTGACAATAATAATAAAAAACTATCTCTCCTTTTCATCTTGAAAAATAGATTCGCTTTAAAGAATTCTTGGGGCAGTTTGTCTATCTCGGTCTATGGGAGAGGGATCCTGCCATAGAAAATGGGTTCTAAAGGTGGAAAAAATACTTGGCCTAACTCTAGTAAACTGATCGAAGTGGTTGTTGTTACCCGAAGAGATATGGATATGTATTATTATTATTATTATTATTATTATTATTATTATTATTATTATTACAAGCCCACAGGGCTCACTAACTTAAAATTCAAACTTACAGAGGATATGGTACTCGTTTGGAAGTAAGAGGAGGTAAAAGGAAATACATTCAAAAGAGATTACATAAATTAAGTATTTTTACCTTCAGCAGCACTTCTGTACCATCTTTCGAAATAAATTATGACTTTAAGAAGCAGAATTAGCAGTTCTTGGAAGGTCATAAGGAAAATATGCGTCTGCTGATCCCGGAAAAATAAAAGTAAAACAAAAATGAATAATAACAGTATTAAAAGGAATATACTACATCTACTTTAACTATGCCATTCCAAAAGCATTAGAAGGAATATGCTGCATCTATTTTAGCTGTCATTTGCTTACTGAGACTATTCAAAGTATATTGTACAAGAAACTAATTTTTGGCGGTAGTTCTTATTTCCCAGTAACAAGCAATATTAAATACTATTAATATCCTATAAGCTAAACACTGTTTTGCATAACCTTTATTATAATTGAGAGATCCACGGCAACATAGTACTGATTAATAAACAAAACAACAGCAGGTGATAACCCAAGCAACACAAACACGCAAACATTTGAATGGGGAAAGATAAGCTCGTAGGAGCTCGCATCCCCCAAACATCCTCTTCCCCCTGTGACGACCCACATGATACGCCCATCAGATTATACCCAAAGTCCTTGTCGTGGTGGGTGTGGTGGGGGATGGGGGTTCGTTGGAGGAAAGAGGGGAGGGGGGATGGTGGTCTACCAAACCATCAAGACATAAGGACCTTCTGAATGAGTCCTGCATTTTGTGAATGTTATCTCGTGTCCATCTGTCCGACGGTGACACTTCCCTTTGAGGTAGGCGCTGCCCAGCGAAAAATGGTCGAAAGACAATAATATCGTCGATTTGTTCCCTGACACCGATCTTATACCCACCTATCGGATCCCTACCCTAGGGTATCTCACTCCATCCCTCCCTCCTTATGGGTTTACTCCATATACAGCTCCCTCTCACGGCCCCTTCGTCTGTCACTAGTCCTTCTGTGAACGAGGCTTAATCCTGCTACGGTTGCTACGAATCCATACCAGCATCCCAGCGGCTTTTGACGGCTACAAATAAAGTGGGGTAGGAGGAGAAGTAGGAATTCAACTGCATTCATAACATATGACGATTTGGGTAGTTCAAAATTCCGTTTGTAACAGGACATTCCAGATATTACGATTAAAGATTCTATATTATAAATATTTATCATCACTTACAATAAACAAAGTTCTCTCTCTCTCTCTCTCTCTCTCTCTCTCTCTCTCTCTCTGTCCAACTTGCTACAACCCATAAAAGAAAGGACCTGTCCAATTTTAGTGCCCTTATTAAACTTCTAAAACAATGTATACAGCTGTCCCTACCTTCGAACACCTCTTTTATAATTATAACGAATGCCAATGTGGACAACGGTGAAAACATTCGGAAATTTGTTATTAGAAACAAAACGAATTGATATAGAGGTCAAGAACGCAAGCTATGAAAAAAAAATGAAATTAAAGAAGTTACCATATGATATATACAGAAAAGATAAAATCTCATGTTACAGCAAATGTGAAATTCTCAATTCTCAGAATATTATATATATATAAATATAATAATATATATATATATATATATATATATATATATATAGACAAACATACACACACCCACACACACACACACACACACACATATATATATATATATATATATATATATATATATATATATATATATATATACATAATAGTCGAAAGAAGTTCAAGAAGTTGACCATCAACATATAAAGAGATCAAATACTCGACATATGCACAGCTGTGGAAGTATGAGTACAATGACGCACTTAGAGAGAGAGAGAGAGAGAGAGAGAGAGAGAGAGAGAGAGAAGGGAAGAGAGAGAGAGAGAGAGAGAGAGAGACTTTCAGATTCAATTTTGAGATGTGCAAAGTTTCAGTAAACAAGTGCGTCACGGGACGTGTTTTTTCTGAAGCCTCCAATACCTTAGGGCGAAACGAGGATGGAACTGCATCGTAATAAGGCCCCTGTAAGTGCAGCCCAGATGCCAACTCGATATATCTTGGGCAACGGCATTCCTTGGCACTTCCCCTCCATGAGCTATGTGTGTTAGAGATCATCTCGCAAGATGTAGGTGGCAAATGTTTACATCCGAAAGACAAAGTGGGAGAGGGCGACGTGGACACCTGTTTGCAAGAATCGCGTTTCATAAAGAGTGCTCTCTCCCTTCTCTGTCTATGCACACCCATACACACACACACACTCACACACATACACACAACAAATATACACATACACATACACACCATATCGTGACAACATAATTCTTTATAAGTGAAGAAAGCTACAAGGAACAACAGAGTGCTCTTAATATTTTTTGCAGTGGAACAAGAGATTTTACGTAACTGAAACAATATACTCGCATAAAACGAGAAGAGCCATATAACTGTGTATCACCCTTTTTTGTCTTTAAATATACCCCGTATTTATTAAATTTGAATTTGTATATATGTAAGGGATAAAATCGACACAAACTATAAATCTAACTGTATAGCACCCTTGGAATATAAAGTCACGATGAAGCTGCGCCAATACCGACATATGTATATTGTTTTCCAAATATGGGGGTAATCTGTTCCTCATTTACTTGACCAAATATTTACACGTGTATGCTAACGTGAGTACACACTTCCATACCTACGCACTGATGCGTCGGATAAGGAGATTTTCTACGCAGTGGGTTCATTCTTTACTCACCATTTATGGATGAATATGGCAGATGGGATCTGTTGCTTTTTACTCATTCCAGTCATACCTTATCGGAGGAAACAGACTATTCGTTTATACGTATGTATGTGTATATGCATATGTAGATATGTGTGTATATATATAATGTATATCGGTATGTATATAATCTATATGTGTACGTGTATGTGTGTATGTGTCTATGTAGAAAACCGTACATAATAGGAATCGTATACAAAAGGTCAGTATACATAAATTTAAGGTATTGCTGTGTTAAAGTGACCTTATATCAGCAAGGGCTCTTAATAATGCAAAAGCCCAAAGTGGTCAGAGAAGAAACTTGTCAATAAAAAAAAAAACATTTCAATACCAACCTCTAGGCAGCTTACCACAAAAGCCAATTTAGAAAGAACGTACAAAATCGTTACTACACCAAGTATGGTGAGCACAATTTCATTCCTTTTCAATAAAGAATTTTATGTGTCCTTGACTATACCCACAAATCTTCCATCTCGCTGACCTTTGGCTCGTGTGGTGACCTTAGTGGCCATGACAGGCACCGAGAATGACAGAGGAAAGCTAGTTTTCTTCCTTTTCGTATATTCACTCTAACCTTTCTTCTTAAAAAAAAAATGTCACATATTTAGTGAAAAAATACCTTTACTTTTTCCAAGTTAACATTAAAAAACAAATGATTGCCCGACATTTTAAAATGATCTCCTCAAAAGGTCATAATAAAAAAAAATTCAGTGAAATTACAGTTAAATAAATCAACATCACTGCAAAAAAGAAAGAAAAAAAAAAACAATAAAATTTAATGCCACTGTCCTAACCATTTTTAGACAGCACTGGCAACAAGAGTCACAGACTTACCAATTGGTCGACCACCGTTTGCCTCCACGACAGTCGTGCCTCTTGAAACCTGCTCCTGGATGCCATCTGGGCGCTCTTCAGGGCGGTGCTGCCCCTCGGGATCTTCGTCTTTTCCTCTCCCGCCCCTCTGACCTGGGGGAAATAAAAGGGGAATTTATAAATAAGAATTACTGGGGTTACGATCGAGTACTCTTTAGTTTTGGGTCATCTTTCACGAAATGCAGTATTGTTTCCAGACCAGTAATATTTTCGTTGGTCGTTACTACTACTACTACTATACTACTACTACTACTACTACTAACTAATAATCTAATTATTTTATAATAATAATCATTACTAATAATAATAATAATAATAATAATAATAATAATAATATTTATGTCAAGCACTTATTATTATTATTATTATTATTATTATTATTATTATTATTATTATTATTATTATTATTATTATTATTATTATTATTATTTAGAAGGAAATTTTAGTTGCGCATAATAATAATAAAAATATTTCCTGTAAGACAAGAGATCCTATCGCAATCATGCCTGTAGAGTACTTTGTTAAACAAAATAAGACCAGATTTTCTCTAGATTTTAGTTAATTTTTCCTTCTATGTCCAACGAAATGGTACATGACACCTACAAGACATTTCGTAGTACAAATTATAAGTAAGTATATTATTATTATTATTATTATTATTATTATTATTATTATTATTATTATTATTATATTATTATTATTACTTGGACCATCGACGCATGGTCTCTTGTTAGTCACTTCTTCAGAAGGTGTCTTTCAACAGAGATCTTTTACATGCACAATTGAACTCCTCATTTACCAGAGGTCCACTTTATTCCTCACACCGTTGGAGTGTGGAACAGCCTCCCAGAGGATGCCGTTTGCAATTGGAACTTCGGAACTTCAAGCGAAAAGCAATGCATTGCTACAATAAAACTATTCTTCTTGAATTTGCATTTTCATCTATTTATCTATTTTTTTTATTTTTTTAATTTTTAAGTAGTATCTCTTCTTTCTATATTTCCCTTACTTTCTTTTACTTCTTCTAATGAACACCATATTCAAGTCAATGAACCCTGGGGGTTTGCTCCGTATGAATGGGTTTCATCTACTGAATAATAATAAGAATAATATAATATAAATAATAATAATAATAATAATATATAATAATAATAATAATCTTATTATATTATTATTATTATTATTATTATTATTATTATTATTATTATTATTATTGATTATTTTTTATTATTATTATTATTATTGTTATTATTCTGGATGCTGTTTAGTCTATACTACAGTTTCTCAATCCCCTGAATGAGGTGCTTTGTAGCGGCAGGTAAAAAAGTAAATGCCTATTATCATTATCATTAAACTTCTATTTTAATATTTTACTTACATTTTTACTTATTTTTTAATTTGTTAATTTATCTCTCTTCCTAATAACTGACCGCTTTCTGTATTTTATTCACTTCTGTTACTTCTTTCGAATGAACACCAAATTCTTTGGAAGCATGAATTTCAGGTCAATGGTTTCTCTGGGGTGTTCCATATGAATAGGGTTCATTTTCTGAATAATAATAATAATAATAATAATAATAATAATAATAATAATAATAATAATAATAATAATAATAATAATAATAATTGCCATTTTTTCGTGATGAATAACAAACTAAGAGAACAAATCATACGTGAATCTACTACAAAAATTAACAGGGCAATAAAGACAACGACATATTTTAAGATTTCCGGACCTGTTCGCTTGACAAGATAAATCGGACTTTTCTCGGAAGAGAACCAGCAACTATAAATCTTATAAACAGAACTCAAGTTTATGCTAACACATAAACAGGTAAAACAGATTCACATATTTCTCTCTCTCTCTCTCTCTCTCTCTCTCTCTCTCTCTCTCTCTCTCTCTCTATATATATATATATATATATATATATATATATATATATATATATATTACATAGATAAAATATATATGTACATCTACTAAGTGCATATTATACACATCACGCACATATAATGTGTGTGTATATATATATATATATATATATCTATATATATATATATATATATATATTATATACACACACATTATATGTGTGTGATGTGTGATATATGCACTTAGTAGGATGTACATATATTTTATCTATGTAATGTATATATATATATATATATAATTATAAATATATATATATGTATATATATTAAATTTTATGTTATTTCATTATATTAGTATATATATTTTATGCATAGTTCACAAACTCTCTCCTTCTTATCTGCCTATCTCCCCTTATTTTCGTTGTCCTTTTTATCATGTTACAGATGGGTTAAGATGGCGAAGCATATCAAATATGCACGTTGCCCAAGAAAAAAGAAACCTTTATATAATTGAAAGGACAGGATGTTATTACACGACTGTAAGGTGATGAAAACGGTCTACTTTACTTCATGTGACTAGAAAAAGAACATTACTTTATTATTACTCTTGTATTCAAATCTTTAAAATGAGAAGGTAATAAAAGTACCAGTAGTGATAGTAGTACCAGTACTAAAGAAATACAAATTCCTAATACAGGTTTTTCGAAGTTACTCTAAGATATTAAAACAATTCTTGAGATTATGATATATTTAGCCATTTGTCACTGGAAGGACACGCACAAACGTGAAGCTGTAAATTACGCTTCCATATAACCGTTCCTGCACTGCATATATTTAATATATCTAATATTGCATAAACGAAAACAACCCCGAACAAATGTCATCCACTATTGTATTTTTAATCATTGCACAGCTTAACAACACAAAAACTAGACGGGTAATAAAATCAAGGAAGAAACATACATTATATGAACATAACCTAAAATACGTTAAGGCCGAAAGTGACCAAAGTTTAATACTTTTCCTGGGAAGTTTCAGAGTTACGAGACACTTATTTCATAAAACTTTTGCTCGCATTAAAAAAGGCAATCATGGTAATGCACGGCATAATGACTCGAAGCACACGCAGACACGTTAAGAAAATGATAACATCTTACATGTCTAGATAATAGGGTTAATATACTATACTATCATTTTTCTTTTCTAAACAGATTTTTGACAAACCTACGCATATTTACCCTCACTGCACAAGCAAGAAATAAACATATTTCTCTTCTCTGCACAAGCGAAAAACAAACATTTCTCTTTCCCGCACAGACTAAAAATATATTTTTCGTTCTGCCATGACGGAAAATCGAGCATATTTCGTTCCCCTTCAAATATATAAAACAATCCATATACTTCACATCTCTGCATAGAAAAAAAGTGCGAACATATTCCCTCAGGCAGTATTTTCCCGCATATGATACATTTTCACACCCGCTGAAGAAACTGCGGCACCTGTGCCCCGCATTTGCCCACGATCCTACCTACTTCCACATCGCGGAGGATAAACATTTCTACGATGATGAAAGATATTAGAAGGGAGATATAACTGTATCATCTCGCTGGCAACTTGTTTACTTCACAGCTGCTGCGAGAAGTCATAGCCGTGATATATCTGCTTCACTTTTCTTATGCATTACTCGGGAGAAACTCAATCCATTTACCCCTTTACAAAGACCTGTCACAGAACCTCCGCTTAAATATGTTTAATGATATGGTTTGTTTGTTTGTATGGTGTTTTTACGTTGCATGGAACCAGTGCTTATTCAGCAACGGGACCAACGGCTTTACGCGACTTCCGAACCACGTCGAGAGTGAACTTCCATCACCAGAATACCACATCTCTCACACCTCAATAGAATGCCGGTGAATCGAACTCGCGGCCACCAAAGTGGCAGGCCAAGACCATAACGATCACGCCACTAAAGCGTTTTAATGATATGGTGGTACAAGAACTTCATATACTTCTCGAGTGTGTGCGTGCGTGTGTGTGTGTGTGTGTGGAGAAGAATACTGACCTAGCGGATATTTCTGATAAATCTAATCGCATAGAATGATTACAATTTCAATATAAGGTTGTAGGAGATTAGTATGACTAATTTTGTCTCACAAATTTTGGTTGATAGCAATTTTTCACCGATAAGAATAAATAGTATGAAATGCTATTAATTTTGCAAAATCATTGGAAGGGCGTTTCCAATTTATGGAGAAGTAAGTGTGCATATATGTTACATCATGATCGTTACTTGTATGCTTAACTTTCATAGATAGTCGGAATTAAGATAACAATAATTACAAGTAGTTCCTTTCAGCTAAATATGCTTCTACAGTAAGTGTCATGGGAACACATCAGCTTACGTACCTGTTGAAATATTTTTTCCCCTCAACTAGCCAACAGGTCAAAATCCATTTCCTAAACTACTCTCTACTCATAACACCCGATTTTTATACCAATATTACTCTTTAATGCATAATAAAGATTTTTATAGCAAGATTACTCTTTAAGGCATAATAATGATTAGTATAGCAATATCACTCTTTACTGCATAATAACCGACTTTTATAGCAAGCAATATTTCTTAAATTAGACTTCAACCTTAAATCTAATTACCTTTGGTTAAAATGATCGTGTAGCTGTAAGCGTCGTATTTCGTGCCATTGACGCCGTTGCGATGTCTGTGCCGGTGGTGAGGGCCAGGGCTCGATTTGAACGTCGTTTCGGCCACGATGCCCTTGTCTCGATTCGAGGGGGCTCGAAAACGATACTTCCTGGAGTGGCGAGGCCTCCGGTGATCCCCTGCCCTAAGATGTCGCCTTGGATGCCCCTCGCCCTCCCCATCTGATAGAGACGAAGACCTGTGGTGTTTGTGCAGGTGCTTATGCCTGATAGGCCTCGTAGCAACCGGGTCGCCGTCAGGCGCCGTCGGAGGGGTGGTCGAGACTCCATCCTCTTCTAGAGGTTCGAGTATGGTCCTCAAGGAATCGTCGTTAAGGAGCGTCGCATTCTCGCTCCGGTTCAGGCTCTCCCTCTCCGGTCCGAAAATGAACTTCTTCTTGGACTTCGGAGGGCCGTTAGAGGCGATTTCCAGGGAGCTGTTGTCCTCCTCGGGAGAGGGCGTGACCAGGTAAGACGCGACGTCGTCGTCGTCCACTTCGCCGATAAGTTGATAGACTTCTCCCTCGTACGTGATCTCATTTCCCTGATCAGACGTTGCGTTTTCCAGGCGGAGGTTGCAGCCTTCTAGGTCGCCTCCGTCAGCGTTGTAATCGTATGAGAGCAAGTCTTCGTCACCTTCCGTTAGTTTGTTCTGTAATGAGAATACAGAAACTTGATGATCAGGTGTTGCCAGAAATTATTCATGTCCAGTTATTAACAATTTCAACAGAAATCGAATGTCCACAAAAAAAATTACGTTCATGTTTTAATCTATTATTCTATATAACATTTGATTATGATCAGCTATTTAATATAGCTCATCTCATCTAAGTAAATTTTTACTTATATACTGTATTGAATTCTCACCAAAAGTTCATCAATGGACGAAGCGTTTACAACAACAAAAAATAAAAAAATAAAAATGAAACTGCTAGCTGGCATTAAATGCACATCGTTCCACTGGTCTGAAAATATTATAGAACTATAGGAAATCCAATATTCACAATACATTTCCATTCAAGAACTATAGAAAATTCATGCAGCATTACGCACCTCTCTTGCCCATCCAGGGCAGCAAGCTAATAAGGTGAGGTTTCTTAGCTCCAGGCGGTCCTCGTAAGCAGTTCGGTACTGGGTTCTGCGAAGGAAAAAGATCTGAAGTTCATCAACGCCACACTTTAATTCACATATTTGCTGTAACAAAAGGTCACCCTAAAGGTATCTAATGATGTTTGTGTTAATCAAGAATCACTTGAGACATATTAGCTGTAACCTTTTCATCTAATGATGTTTGTGTTAAGCAAGAATCACTTGAGGCATTTGAACTCACGAAAATATTACCAAAACAAAAATAGTTTAAATATCTAGATTCTAGTGCATTGGTCTGGCACCAAAGACAGAAGTCAGTACCATTTGAAAAGATAAGTACTCAAATGGTGCACCTTCAACATCATGTGTCTTTTTTGTTTATTTAGGCTGGAGAAGGATAAGTTACTTAATAATCCATATTACTTAAAAAAAAGTAATAGAGCTTCATCAAAGTTTCTTTTTAGTTTTTCTCTAACATTAAAATGTATATAATAAACAAATGCAGTACTAAATTATTTGAATATAATCAAACCACTTCTCAGAGATATAATACACTATTTCTTTAGAGAATATATGTACGAACAATAGTTATTATTTTCATTCACTAACTTAAAACAATGTTTGGCCAGATTCAGTTCATGAAAGCCAGATACGGGATATGCGTGTATAATATCGCACGGATGTAAATTTCAACTCTGACAATGTTGTTAACATCTTTTCTGTAAGACTTAAATAATTTAGGAGATGTTTATTATTCATTTATAAGATAAATGGGGACACTGAAATATAAAATCAACTCAGCTGAAAGAGTATTATTTTCAATTATACCTTTTTAAAAGGTCCTCTTACCATGTGCAGATTATAATAATGATAATAATAATAACGTTTATGAGCATGGCAATAATACATCAAGTCTGGCGCCCTCAAGGAGTCAAAGGCAAAATCCAGTACCTCACAAGAAAATACAAAAAATGACTGACAAGATAATGCACGGGACAAATGAGTTACAACAAACTGGTAGAAATGAACTTGTTGGCCTTGATGGTCGATATATAATACAAAAAATCTAGGCAAGAACGCGGGGATTTAGAACTGAACAAGGAATACAAGTATAAACGCTGGTCATGAATCCTTTATTGCCCCCAAAAAAGAGATGATGTTTATTTTCTTTAAAAGGTCTTCTCAAAGTCATCCTATGAATACGTAAGTTATTTACTCTAACTCACTTCTGTCGATAGATAGTTGAAGAAAAATCTCTCTCGAAGGACTGTTTAGCTTGAAAGATTATTGTGAATATTAAGTAAAG
The DNA here is from genome assembly GCF_015104395.2 of Macrobrachium nipponense. Classification (NCBI taxonomy): domain Eukaryota; kingdom Metazoa; phylum Arthropoda; class Malacostraca; order Decapoda; family Palaemonidae; genus Macrobrachium; species Macrobrachium nipponense. The sequence continues at coordinate 38,240,647 of NC_061092.1, read as the reverse complement.
CAATAAATAAACACAAGACAAACATAACTATTCCCATGCAAACACAAAAACGCGACTAAAAGAATATATAATGCAGAAATAGCTCTCTCTCTCTCTCTCTCTCTCTCTCTCTTCTCTCTCTCTCTCTCTCTCTCTCTCTCTCTCAGACGCATATAAAAACAAATACACACGCCCACAAAGATAAAAATTTCATCACCCAATGGAAACAGAACAGGTACCATCATTAATTTAAGAACTTGATTTGAAAGACGAAGTACATAAAGTAAAATGCCAATGAAGCAATTCAAACTTGAAAAAAAAAAAAAACACGTATCAAAGAATGACGAGAGAGAACATAAATGAAATAAAAAAGACCCATTGTTAAGAGTAAGGGAATGCTTGAAATGATACGCACAAAGGAGGTAACCGCCGGTTCCATTAATAACAAAAGTATTTTCGAGTCATTGTGCAGTCATGCTGCTGAATTTATAATGCATACTGAAGTTGTTTTAAATTCCATAATGACGATTTTCTGGTATTATTAAGCATTATTCAGAAATGTTACGGGCGAAAGTTAATGATGTGGGAGCTCCGTGAAACGTAAACAATTCGGGTCGTTTAATAATACTGAAAACTGCTTATTCTCTGAATAAAATATAGAACTGCGCCAGTGTTTGCGAAATCTATCAATGAGCAATGAAAGTCTTGCATGAACAATAAATACCTACGTTTTATGAATATAGCGTTGTTCATATTAATGCCGGAACGTTGCTTCCTAAAGATTCTCTCAGAGAGAGAGAGAGAGAGAGAGAGAGAGAGAGGATGGGATTGTGATCATATATTGTGATTTTACCCATATATTTTCTGTTACAGGTTGTTTGTTAGTTTCGCGAAATCCAATAATTAAAAATAGCTTAAAAGTCTTTTACACTTGACCAACTACAACAGTCTTTAGAAGTAAGTCTAAACGTTGTTCTTTGGGTCACGGTGAAATATACCGCCAATATAACAGAGGTCGAGAAATCTGCGGTCTTCATTATCAGGCCCTGGCAACCAACTTGTCAAGAGTGCTGCCGAGTTTTTAACAGCAGATTGTCAGAGCATGATAATGATACCTTCAAACCCACTTCCAAAGAGCTGCCAAACACCGGGGTGGTAAAAGTTGGAATAGGACTGAAAACAGGAATTGTTGATTCACTTATCCTTATACACACACACACACACGCACACAAAAGACCTTTATCAATTATTTTTTAAATCTATTGAGAGGCATTGCATTGTAGAGTGAGAAAACATAAAAGCTTGTGAAATAGGGAGGTAAGAAGGGCAAAAAGACAGCTTAGAATATATGAGATGGCTTCGTCAAGTAGAGAGAATGGAGGACCAGATGCAGGTAAAAAGTGCGTATAATTCATTGATTCCAGGAGAAAGGGAGGAGCGGAATAACTAGAAAGGGATGAATTAGATGCAAAGAATGATGTATTGAAACTAATTAGTCTTAATATTACGGAAGCAAAGAGTGCATATATGATAAGGGGTGAATGGCGGAGCGAACTTGCAAAGGGAAGTGGGGATGGTTACTGATGCACTACCTTCTGGGAGGTAAAAACACTAAACCGAAATAGGTATAAAATCTGTACAGTAAAAATTTATTAAGTCAATGGGTTGGTTGATTGTTTAAGACTGATCAACCTTATGAAAGCACGGCCCTTTGCCTTAAAGCGGCCCTTAGTGTGGTAAGGTTTTGAAGGGGATAATAGGCTTCATATGGACTCTGAACTCACCCACGTAACAAAGACAAGGAGCCCTCAGGAGGGAGTTATCATCAACAGTAAAAATGTGCGCTTCATTGTAGATAATAAAGACACTTTGCATACAGCTGCTAACCCATCTGCATTGCTTAATATCTTTCCTCATCATTTATTACTTTGGGACACCTACTGAACAGCTAACCATCTATTTGACTACTATTGAAATTCTAAATTCAAATCGATAAAAAATGCACTCATGATAACCACAAGAAACCTTCAGAATGATTCAGTGACAGTGGTCTACTTGCGTAACATAAATAATTTATAAAAGATAAAAAACTTATCTTTAATATATGATCGACATTACATGCTTCCTTTACTTTTAGTTCTTGCTACTAGAACATCCCATTCTGAGACAATTTTTAGAGAAACCGAAAAATAAAAATATGAATACAAAAATACAAAAATAAAAGCAGTTTAAACAACAATACTGAAAATCATATCAAAAAAGAAAATAAAAAATAAAAGAATTTAAAGAACAATATTGGAAAGATATAAAAAATATTTCGATCTAATTTAATTTCTTCTTATCTACTAATAAGCTTTGGAATTCCCCTCCTACTCCAGCTTTTCTGACCTTTCTTCCTTCAAGAGGTACGTATGTAGTATATCCCCTCCTTCACTGTCGAATACCACATCTTTCTTACCTCTTCCATTTTTCTCGTTTTCTTTGGGATGGAACAGAAAATGGCTGTCCGTCCCATTGGCTTTTCCATTTACGAAAAATGAACAAGTCAGAAAAGGTGAGTGAAATCCCTTCGTGGAAATCATGTGAACAAAAATGTGAATTCCCCTTATTTTCCCCTCTTCTTTTCTGAGGCAAAATACGTGATGTTTTTCTCGCTCCCGATCGTTCGACAAAAAATGGGGGGGTGAAACAGGGCCGAGAGAGAGAGAGAGAGAGAGAGAGAGAGAGAGAGAGAGAGAGAGAGAGAGAGAGAGTTACTATCAAAATTCAGCTGAGTCGGCACATTTTCGTCTTCACTGCGCAGGAATCTGATTCTCATCATCTTTCGTTTCATGAACATCACTAGGACGTTTTCTCCATCAAAGATTGCCATTATATTTGATTAGATCTTTCCATCGCCGAACAACAGGAAAAAATAAGGAAACAAAAGGGGCTAAAATGAGTGTAGCATACTGCTGCCGAAGACACTGAAAACTGAAAGAAAATAACGAATTTGGAAACTGGTATAAGGAAAAATGTTGAAAATATGAAATTCTAGCAAGATCGTTTCGGGTAATTATGATTTTTAAAATGTTATTTGGATTATAGTAGAAGATCATTATCTATATATATATATATATATTATATCATATATATATATATATATATACATATATATATATATATGATATATATATATATATATATATATACAAAAGTAAGTCAACATTCTATGTGAATATCACCAAAAAAAAAAAAAAAAGGAAGTATGTTTCACTTCGCAGTCATAAGCAGACATTGTTTTCCTGGAAGAAGTACTGGATATCCCAGGATATAATATATATCTATATATATATATATATATATCCTATATATATATATATATAATATATATATGTATATATATGATATATATATATATAATATATATATATATATAATATATATATATATATATATATGTATGTGTAAGTATATGTATATATATAAATACATACATACATACACATATACATACAACTATACGACTTTTCCCCAAGCGGTTTGCAGTTAACTTGGGATGAAGCTACTAGGCCCACGCCCGTTTTCCCCATCCAGGTTGCGGCCAATCACAGACATTGGACTAGGTTTATATAAAAACAATTGCCTCTAACTTCCTGTGAGGGAAAATTACTCATCAAGTTACTTCGAAAAATAATCAAGGTTGTGAATGTAGGACTACTAATAATTCTGGTTATCAAAACTAACAACGGGTAAGCAGTGAAAGGCTCTAATTCGATCCCATGGGAGTTATTCGAGTTACGACAGAGAGAGAGAGAGAGAGAGAGAGAGAGAGAGAGAGATCTGAATGCAATCGTATCAATCTTATCGCAAGAAGGATAAGACATAATTATCGATCAGTTGTCATCAAACGGAGACAGGTAGCGAGACACAAGAAATTAATCGTGGCAATCACATGCCAAATCGAAAAGGGATAAGAATTAGTAGCCATACACATACAGAGAGAGAGAGAGAGAGAGAGAGAGAGAGAGAGAGATAATCCCATCAGTCACAACGAAAGACTGATAAGAAAAGACTCCGATTAACCATCTGCATGATAAAGTGTGATTATGAGCGCACTTTGAGAGAGAGAGAGAGAGAGAGAGAGGAGAGAGAGAGAGAGAGAGAGATCACAGATAAGAAAGACTTCGACCGGTGATCAACACGATTACAGTATGTTTGTATACATGTGTGAGCGCACATCTATCTTAGAGAGAGAGAGAGAGAGAGAGAGAGAGAGAGAGAGAGAGAGAGAGAGAGAGAGAGATATTTTTTATCAAAATCTATACGGCCTTTTAGCTTCCAGATTATCGGGAGATTAAGACATGATTTGACACCTTCAACTTATCCTGAACCCACTCATGGGCCATCGTCATTCATGCTTGACCTCGCGAGGTGACATTACTCACATCTGACCAGCTCTTTCCTGACGTCAACGTGACATTTCCGAGGAGGAACTACGAGGCGTGATCGTTCCTCTTATCAACAGTCCTACCCACGGAGGAGACCCTGGTATCTGGGCAGTATTTTATACTTTTATCTACTGCGATGGCACTTACAACTCTCGGACATTCGAGACGACCAAGGACTGGATTGGAACTTTCATTTCCTCCTATTTCTTGCGTTTATTTATATCATCACCACGATTTCCAGATTCACCTCCAGTATAACATTAATGGAATGTGAGACAATTTATAATACCATCATCAGATTACTTATAAAAACTAAAATAGCACTCCACGTAGTTAAGAGCAAATGCCATAGTGCCATAGACTGACGAATTTTCCTTAGATGTAATGATTTTTTTTACTCTAATTTCAAAAGTAAAATATATACGCACGCAAGGAGGTTTATGAGAAGATATACTGACAGGAAGACGAATGAAAGAAAAAAAACTATAAATAATTCTCGTAGATACAAAATTTAAAAACTCCCCCATAATACATTAACAAAATATTCTATACATACATACATACATACATACATATATATATATATATATATATATATATATATATGTGTGTGTGTGTGTGTGTGTGTGTGTGTGTGTATATACATATAACATATATATATATATATATATATATATATATATATGTATATATATATATATATATATATATATATATATATATATATACATATATACATATATATATATATATATATAATATATATATATATATATATATATATATATATATATATCTATATATATATACGTACACGCTTACTGGATAATTGCCGTCCATTGCCTCTTGTACGCCCTCTATCCAAAGCTTTCTTGGGCTTCCACTCATTCCACTTACCGATGCTTCCCCATTTCTTTCCGGACGACCAAACATCTCAAAAAACCACCCATCCATCCTTTCACCTACGCTCAACTTTTTTAAGAAGACTTCTACTTAATCTATGCATATTTCTCACCCTTCAACGCCTTACGCCTCAGAGCTTATCATACGATATATACATGCGTACACACACCACACATACACACCACCACCCACACACATATATATATATATATATATATATATATATATATAATATATAATATATATATATATTATACAGAGGACCAAGGGCGGAGGAAGACGTCCATAGTAACGACATTTCTTTATTTGCAATTGATGAAGTTACAAGACATCTGTATCATTATCAAAGCTGTAATGATTAATATATGAATATAAAAACGGACTCATACTTAAAAAAAGTCAATCAAAATATAGAAAACCGTCATCATTTGGACGAAATACAAAAGCAGAGTGACATAAACTCACGTCAGGTAAAGAGTTGTTGAGGTAGTTTGGTTATTTAATCTCGGTACTAGTAGTTTAGTAGGGGGCGTGAGGCGCCCATGTATCTCCCCTGACTACATCGGGGGCAAGAAAATAAATAGACGATGCTTGATGGCATAAGAGGGCTAATTTTTTCTTTTTACTGGAATAATGATTTAATATCAAGAGTATTAACATGTATAATTGTACTGTTTTGTTTACGGTTCCCCCACTGTATACTCTGACGACTAACGCAGGACTTTTCTTGAATAAAAAAAAAAAAAAAAAAAAAAAACCCTCTCATTCAAAAACACTTGAATTTCAAGAAGGATGAAGTCCATTGCCACCTTTGTGACTCATCATCAATACTCTTTTAATTTCACCTTCTATTGTCGAATAAGACTCGGCAACATTGTTCAGTGGGTATTTATTATATCTCATCTATTTCCAATCAGCAAATCAACGTCGCCTACGTGTTTACACTCTTCTTATGCCGCGTGAAACATGACTGAGATTTATACAGTCTATAATCAAGGGTTGTCAACACCAGGGGATACGCTGTTGTTTTACCTGGCACTTGTCAGCCTGATGCCAAACACTTGTTTTTAATGCTACATAGCGCGTGGCTTCAAGGACAGTGTAGTCAATTTTCCGGGTCTATAAGAATAAACATTTATTTTGCCAATTTATTTTTGGAAACATGCAGGGATGAAATAGGTTGCATTAACTAATCCTTACTTAACCATTTCTAAATCTACTAAATGGTCCTTGCAAGTGTGCAAACTAGGTCGTATATCATAACTTGATTTATTTGATATAGTCACCATGTTATATATAATATAACTATATATATATATATAATATATATATATATATAATAATATATAGATAGATATAGATATATAATCTATATCTATATATATATATATCTATATATATATATACTATATATAGATATAATATTTAATTATATTAATAATTAATTTAATATATATTATATTATATATCTATTATTATATATATAATTATATAAATAGAGAGATAGAGAAGAGAGAGTGGAGAGATCGAGATCGAGAGAGAGAGAGAGATGAGGTTATTGATTTTCAATTGGTTTTGTAGAAATTTGTTTCTTTTCAAACAAAAGGTGTTTTTATGCTTGTATGTTTCACCTTTATCGTCATATACATGAAGTAAGGTTGAAGGAGGTGGCCCATCCAATTTGGAAGCAGGAGAAAATCAAATGGTACCTGGTCTGGAGAACAGGATGAACACTTGTCTTTTCACATACATAGGCCCCTACAGCTACCCAGGTACTTGTGATGTTTGCATGGGAGTGTAATCACGTGGCAACAGGGCCACGTGCCAAAATGGTAACGCAGCAACATGGGACGCTTTGCTCCATGCAAAATGATATGCGTAAACATAAACATCAGTTCCGCGTATTACTAACAAAGTGTTGCAAAGGACGTGGTCCATGTGAATTTACATTTCTCCACCATATAAAATAAAGGACGTGGTCCAAGTGAATTTACATTTCTCCACCATATAAAATAATGTCCATGAATTTGCTGAACTTACGTTTTATTGTGAATTTCCTTGGTAAGAATAGCACACCTCCGCTCTTTTGATTCCTATTTGTACTTCGAATCCACGTTTCATCAACAGGTCAAACAGTTAAATAATTTGTAGCAACCCCAATGATTTATTGTCATCTCGATTTGGAAAATAATAAAGAAACACTGCTTCCTATCACTGATTATTAGCACGAGGTTCTCTTGTGAGTTTCGACTGCAACATTATATCACATGGTAGTCAGAACTCTCAACACTTTAATAATCCAATCAGTGCTATACCTAACCGCCATACAGTAGAGTAAACTAACGTACGGCCACTCTCCAGCGGTCAATCACCATTTTCTGGATAGCCTCAATATTTTCTGCACTGGCTGATGCTGAACCCCAAACAAAATTCCTATCCATGACCGAGATATATAGAGAGGACCGGTTTTCCTACACGGTGGCCAAGCGAGCATGAAATCTCTGCAAGTAAAAAATTTCCCTACTTGAAGAATTCAGCAACAGAACGTTTCACTTTCCCTGCTCACTCAGTCTGCAACAGGTAGGGATATGGAATTCGCGACTCGGCGCAAAAGAAGCGACTCAAATCATGCAAAGCTCATATCTCCGGAATTGCTGTTTTTGAAAGAAGGGTAAACTGTTTGACCGTTCAACGGAGTGTATATTCATATATGTAATTTGATCTTGAGAGAAAAATTGTTTATAGGTCCTCCATACGAATAGCGAAATATATTAATATATATATATATATATATATATATATATATATATATATATATATATATATATATAGCATTAGATAAAAATAAGCATTTTAACAAACGCCCTTCTAATTTCACATAAAACCGACGAGCAAAAATGAAGTAGCACCAAAACAAACAGCATGCAGAATAGTTTCTCTATGACTCTTACGGTTAAATCGGCTTAATAAACACTGTTATGCCAAATACAACAGTTAGTGACATTCGTCCCACCATCTTGAGAGAGAGAGAGAGAGAGAGAGAGAGAGAAAACTTTAATTTGAACCTTGCATGATGATATCTCTTTGTAAGAGTAACAGGAGCAAGAGCTAGCGCCGCTGTGACATTGAGAGGGACAAACGTTCACTAACTCTCCTAAGATGTAGGACGCGAAAAATACCTTGACGGAGTTACAAATTCTTCTCTCTCTTTTGGCACGACTTGCAGAATTTACAGGATATGCCTCAAGAATGGCGGTCTATTTATAAACAGCAAAGCACACTGCCTTGTAGCTCTTGGAATCTCGAATAATGTTGACATTCTTGGTCATTCAAGACAATGTTTTCTTTTCTCTTTGGGATTTTTCGGAAGACTTGGTAAAAAGGGGATCGAATTCTACCCGGTTTGTGTGATGACTTTTTACCTACTCGGGGATGGGGGTGATGAAAGAATGTTCTTTTCCGTCTAGCGTTTAAAATAATTTCGGAGCGCGTGCGTTCGGCTGTCCGTGTGCGTGTGTGTGTGTGTGTGTCTGTGTGTGTGTGTGTCTGTTTGCAGTGGCAGCAACTATTGGAATTATTCATGTGAACATAAGCGGCTTTAAAGATAGGATGTTGATGCAATTCATTCATTCTATTGGCAAATTAACCTTGCAGAGAGAGAGAGAGAGAGAGAGAGAGAGAGAGAGAGAGAGAGAGAATCTGAAAATATAAACAGCCGGCAACGCACAAAGTTCTCTAAATCAGGCACTGATAAACAAACAAAATATGAGCCCAAGTTTTTTCGGCGCGATCGAGTTTTCTGTACAGCGTATAAATGCTGAATGAAACTTAATTACGGCCCATGAAACTTTCAGCCACGGCCTGCCATACGCACGATTATGGCTAATTCTCACCATAAATAAAATAAAAACTACTGAGGCTAGAGGGCTGCAATTTGGTACAATTGATGATCCCGATATGCAGCACTCTAGCCTCAGTAGTCTTTAAGATCTGAGAGCGTACAGAAAAAACTGGCGACGGACAGACAATTAAGCCATCTCAACAGTTTTCTTTTACAGACAACTAAAAATATAATGTAAGTTATATCAGAATCATTAGTATCTTCCAATAGTGTCTTCCACTGGACACTGAAGAACTTAATTACAAAAAGGCATTCTGTTTCAAACAAAATTGATTCTTGATTGTTACTTTCTTCCTTTCAAACAAAGCAAAATATGGTTTTGATGTGATAACTTCTGGAGCTAATTCAATCGCTTTTGTGCTAACGTTATTATTCTCTACTACTATAGCGGCTGTCCGTGGAATGATAAAGTTTTGATATTATTTTTTAACTGATCCATAAAATTGGATTAAATTATATTTACACCCATTCCATGACATCGAAACGAAGAAAGCTTCCATGACCTATTATATACGACTAGACCTTACAGACTACAACTTGGAGGAGACTGTTGTAGATGCCTATGGATTAGTTATGTGCAAAGATATTTTGACTCAAAGGATGACCAAAAAAAAAAAATTACGGTTTGCACTCTGGATATACATGAAGAGCCCATTCCAAGTAACTATAACATGGCGTTTATGGCCACAAATTCAACTTGAAAGTATATATATATAATATATATATATATATATATATATATATAGTATATATATATATACACACACACAAATATATAAAATGAAGTTGTGGGAGGGCGCCCGTTATACGTAAAACCGCGCATTTTTTTTTTCTAGCCAACATAATTTCATAATTACATAGGAGAGAGAAAAACTGAAAGAGTAAATCAAGGAAAATACAACCAATGGCTTACACTTGAGGTATGATATATGGAGGAGGGCAGGTACGGACGTCTGCGAGAGAGGCTGTGTCTTAAAACAAATGATTAACGAACCTCAGTAAAAGTGATTAACGAGTTCTTCGGAGACTACAAGGTCACGGCTCGTGTATCTCGGTAGTTCTTATCTCTACCTAATTAAATTAGAAAAGCTAATGAGAAAATTGCCCTTTTTTCTGCTGGACTACTGTAACAGCTACATAGGAATTTTATTTTTAAAACTTAATATTTCACTTGATATTTCATCATCCAATGCATTTAAATCGAACCCTTCCTTTCTTCTGAGACCCTCTGTTCCTACGTGTGGTATTTTATTCCAGATTGTATTATCTTTCTTTAATATTGGCAAATCATTGGCAGTGTCAATTGTTTGCTACTTATAACCATGCAAACAACCTAATAAGAAAACGGGTTAATGCTTATTTAAACAAAATTCTAAAGAATACAAATGAACAAAATATATATAATCATAAAAATTAAGTAAATGAACAAAACACTTAAAAATAATTTTCTCAGTTGTTAATAATATTTAATAAGCAAAGAAAGCAACTCAATTCATCGCATCAATACACAAGATGTTTCTTAAATACTTTGTAAATGTGTGTGTGTTTGTGTGTGTTTAATCACCAGTACGGAGGCCTTGAAATGTGTGTCCCAAGGCTGAATACCGCGACGAAATTCTTAAGAAAGGAGATTCTTTTTAGGCACATCGCCTACCACCACTTTGTACATGGAGAAACGTGCTTAATAGATTTGAAATTCCATTCTCTCTGTATCTATCCGAGTCTCATTAGGTGCGATGTTCATTTGTTTCTGTACCTGAGTCAGGAGCACTGTTTTTTCTTCGGCCAGCATGGGTATTATTAACTGTCAGCGTATGTTACATTATTCTTAGTGGTTATAGGTGCTTGTCAACTTTAGAATGACAGACGTAATATTAGTTATCCGAGGATCATGTTCAAATTTTCGTCATGTTCTGGCTTCAAGTGGTTTTTAGCTCTGTTACTGTGGCAGGATTTTAATCAAAATGTCGATTTTCTTTTGTTTATTATCCATAACCCGCTGAGTGTAGTGCCGTACGTAAACCTCGCGTGTTGCAATGTAGGCATTCGTGAAACGTGTTTACAGAGTCCCTCTGTTTTTTTTTTTTTTTTTTTCTTCTTTTTTACATTCTCGCTTTATTTCTTCAATCTTGCTGGCCAACTTCTCTTACTTCTACTTAGTGCCTCTGTGGCTTTGTCTCCCATGTACATCTTTAGATCACTGTACCTAAACTACTTCATCTTCTGGATCTCTTAGTCTTGCTGTCCAACTCCTCCAACTCCCTCTTACTGGCACTTAATGGCCTGAGGACACCAGTACTTGGCTTGGAAGCCTAAATTTCATCATTCTTTAGCGACATATGGAAAGTATAACTTCACATGGTATAAGTAATTTGTATGTATATATATATATATATATATATATATATATATATATATATATATATATATATATTACACAAATTACTTATACCATGTGAAGTTATATTTCCATGTGTATATAAATATATATATATATATATATATATATATATATATATATAATTTATATTTATATATATAATTCTTGGCTATATCATTCATCTATTTAAACTATAGAAAATATACTGAAATTACAAATACGACGGCAAAAAAAGATTGAAGTGACCCAACATACACATATATACATGTATAAATATATATACACCTGTATATATAAATATGTATACAGATATCTATAGATATACACACAAATTGTATTATTTATAAATATACATATATATAAAACAAAACAGAGTGTGTACATCAAGAAACAACAAATACCCCTAGAATATTCTTGCTGCGGGACACACGGCTAACAACCTTATGTCAAAATCATACAGTTACTGAACATCGAAGAGGTAGCCCTTTCTAGAAGTATCCCTTGAAGTGGAAACAGACTCATAGTAATAAAACACGAATATACAATGCACACATACGGGCCAAAACAAATGTATGTAAGTAAAATACATACATTCGGGTACACCATACCAGTCTAATTTTCCTTCAAGGCTAGAGGAAGAGCAAACAATTATAAAGGTCATCAGTTAATT
>NC_061092.1:38210884-38220884 GCF_015104395.2 Macrobrachium nipponense | reverse complement strand
GAGCCTTTTGCATTTAAAGCACTGAATTTCGTATGTTTATTTACAAGAAACTGCTATTAAATGGAGACGGTCACGCTTGGTTTGCATTCAAAATGTCACCGAGTTCACGGATTATTCTTGCATGAATTTTCTCTTGCATTTATTAAGGTTATAGTTGGTTTATGCTGAACTAAAATCAGCTGATTTTCTGTATCATTTAGTTGAGATTCAAGTTATTGCTGACTGAATCCCAGTATGGGAATAAGTGATAATTCAAAACAATTATTCCCACTTCTGGAAACTAAATACATAAACCTGAACATTTTTCTGGGATCTACACGAGCGGTCCATGATGTCTAGAAAAGGAATAAAAAAAAATCAGAATAATTATCGAATTACAACACTCAACTTGCGCCCGCACATTTATACCTCGAGAGTCAAAAATGCTTGAAAGCCGGTATTACATTTTCAGCACGAGAAATATTAATACCCATTACATCTGGCAAACAGACAATAATTAGAGCCTTCCTTCGCACTTATGAAGCTTAATTCCCGCATTTAACTCGTTGCAGATGGCAGACGAAATCACTTCGAACGAGACTGCACGAGGCAAATTGAGAATAATGAAATAACTCTTCGGCAATTAGGCATTCATCAGTGATCGCGAAAATTCTTAGGCAGAATTCTATCAGCTTCATAACTCTAAATTGATAGCGCGTAATCACCCGTGAAATTAGACCTGTTTTGGGGGAGTAAAGTGGCTCTTTTCGAGTGGATTGCCCCGTAATGGATAATTACGCTCGCTTCTATCAGATAGCCATCCTACCTACCGAATTGGATTTCTTTCGAGTGCATGCGAGGATTTCCCCACAAAGCCATAGAACTTCTATATACATATATATATATAATAGTATATATATATATATATAAATATACTATATATATGTGTATATGGTGTATATAATATATAATAAAAATTATATTATATATATATAAATAATATATATAAATATATATTATATATATACACGCTTAAAAATCACAGTAGATGCACGTGACTTCAGCATATAAGAGAATGTTTGTGTACTTATGAGTGTGTACCAATCGAATTGGATTTCCTGGGGATATGTAAGGAATGATAGTCTTTTAGTTATTTCCCCTCCAAGATGTGAGGGAGCAAAGAGACCTATTCCAACTACCCATTTAAAAAGGCTCTCTCCATATCACGAGAGATCCAATCAGCCGAAAGCTCCACACTACAAGAACTTCATGAGCTTCTTTGTTGAGAATGAGCTAAAGAAAAAAGAATATATAAATATACACGTATTTCTGGCATAAGAAAAGAGAGAAGAATAGAAACAATACTTCCGTAACCAGCATATGAGGAGAAAACTAAGTAAATAAATAAAAATCCTCATATAAAAATCCAGCACTAATGAAGGGATGGAAAATTGGAAAAGAGTCTGCCATCCTTATCTACCACCAACAAACTTAGACCACTCCCAGGCTCCGCCAAGCCTAATTATTTTGAAATTAGAGTGCGAGGGGGAAGGACCATAAATGGGATCTCGTGAGTAGAGGTAACAAGAATCTGTAGAATCCTTATTAAAAGTATATATAAACATATATAAAAAAGTATGTAGGCCGTGTTTTTCTCTTAAAACGTCAGGAAATAGATGCGGCCAAGAGTGAAATGGATAGTATTGTTAACCACTGCATAAACAATTAGTTTGTATTATTTTACTTTTCAGTCAATATTTACGAAAAATCATATTTAAAGAAATTCTTAGACAACTAGTTTCTATGACTTTCCTTTCATGCTAATATTCACGAAAAAATCATATTTAAAGAAATTCTAAAATAATTGGCCTCTATGATTTTACTTTCATGTCAATATTCACGAAAAATCATATTTAAAGAAATTCTTAAACAATTGGTTTGTATGACTTCACTTTCATGTCAATTTTCACGAAAAGTGATATTTAAAGAAATTCTAAAACAATTTATTACTATGATTTTACTTCCATGTCAATATGCACGAAAAATCATATTTAATGAAATTCTTAAACAAATGATTTCTATGACTTCACTTTCATGTCAAAATTTACGAAAAATCATATTTAAAGAAATTCTTAAACAACAGATTTCTATGATTTCACTTTCGTGTCAAAATTCACGAAAATCATATTCAAAAAATCTTCTTAAACAACCGGTTTCTGTGATTTAATTTCATGTCAATATTCACGGAGAATTATATATAAAGAAAACATTCTTGACAACAAATCTAGATAGGTAATGAAGTATGTGAAAATAATCGTATGCTGATACGCGTTTGTACAAGAAAAATTAAATTTTTTTTTATGGCTAAACTGAAACATGCTTAAATTGTTAAATAGCTCCTGTAATTCTGGCAAGCCTTATTAACGCCTAGAAAATAACTATTGGGATGCGACAAGCTGCCCTAATTATGCAAATCAGTCTGTGATAACAAGCGGACCATTAAGGCGACGTTTCAATCGGGATGGGACGAATTAATAATCCAAAGAAAGTTTTCTTTTCATCTGAGCTGAAAGGTTTGTTATTCGTTTGTCAATTTTGCTTTCTATTACATTTTACTCCCACGAGAGGAATTTTTTAGATCTGTTTTTACTCATTAAGTCTGTCGTGTGTGTGTGTGTGTGTGTGTGTGTGTGTGTGTGTGTGTGTGTGTGTGCGTGCGCGCGAGCTTTTCTCGTACAGCAATGGATTTCTTTAGGGCGTGCAGGGGTTCGGAGCATTTAATTAAATTCTAAGATATGAGACAGCTACCGTGTGTTCAGCACTTCCTAGTTTCCCGTTTTTATCTGTATTAACAAGTACACCATGAAAAATATTTCACCCGATGAATTTATTGAACGTATATTTCCTACTTGTATATGTTTTTAATTCCACATGAAAGGGATTATGGTTGCCAGCAACAATACAGACGTTACCTTTTAATTTTGTATAATTAGTTATTTTTGGCATGAAAATTACTTCTGTCTCTTAATTCAGGCCAACTACCTACCAAAAAATATCACCCAGTAGCGAAGGGGTTGGATATTTCCTAAAATATGGGATACTGTAATAAATGAAAGATGTACGTATATTCGCTATTGACGTAAGCCAGTTCCCATCATAAAATCTCCACTTCAGTTTTTTCATCGTAAGTCTACAAAAATAATGAAGTGAATTCCACAAACTTTTACTGTAAGCAATGTGTTTTCTGAACACATGAAAGAAACGTACGAATACTACAAATTGTTTTACGATGTGCAATATTGGACCCTCACAAAGCCACGAATCTTACATCTTCCTTAACGAAGCCCAAAATGTTATGTACAACATCCACACAATGCACGTGAATCTTACATCTTTGACTGTGATCAATATGATATGCTCAGCAATAAGAAACGCAAATACTTTTCATGACCGAGATAATGGGGAGATGCTAGATCTTAATCCCGGATGGTCCTATATCTTCATCTGTTCGGGTGAGCCTGTACCTAACCACTGACCTGTCAGATCCTTTACTTCATAATATATTGCTGCGATGCCCGGGAAATGAAAAGGTATTTTCACTTTATTATTCCTCTTCCTCTTCTTCTTCTTCGTCTTCTTCTTCTTCTTCTTCTTCCTCTTCTCAACAAATGATAACAGCCATACATCGAGAAGAAGACAGAGCCGTTTAAAAGGCAGCCCTTTCCTCTCTTAGTGACTCCTAAATCACCGAGATTAATCGCAGATAAAAATCTTGTTTCTTCGTCACGAACAAAGGCGGAGAGAGAGAGAGAGAGAGAGAGAGAGAGAGCCTGATGATAACAATCATCGGGATCATATCATCTCCTCCGCAGGAACAGGAATCTGAATCAACCCTACAAATGATGATGCTCAACATGAGCAGATGGATGATAACCTGTCCTAGGCCTATTAATTAACTGCTTGTTATTCTCTTATCTAGTCTACGCCCTTTACCTCTGCTGTTATATATAGAGTCGCCTCTCCACTCTTGAGTAAAAACACCCAAGTCTATTTTTGTTAATGAATTTACATTATGTACGCTACTCATTAATAATGAACACAGAATAGTATATGTGTATTCTTGCGATCACTGTTACACGATAGTGTTTTACGAATAAGCAACTTCTATGACATAACCTTTCCATTTTATTTCATCTACATCAAGATAATTCTGACGATAACCACAGTCGTTATCCGGGGGTTCAGCAGCCTTACTATACAAGGAGGGAGACAGGTATTATAATGAATCACCTCCGGAACGACAAGGTTAACACACTATCTGTCAAGGATGAGGTTCGCAGAGAATTCCTTCAGCTTCAAATATGAAGGCGAAAGGTATCACGCCCACCACTTTTGCGAATATGGAAAACAATTTGTTCGCCCATTTTGCGGCAACCAAGGCATTCTATATACCTTGGCGGCAACGATACATACGGAGTAATTCAAAGTTATTCACAGTATGAACTGAGGATCAGAGTCACTCGTGAGACGAAATGAAGCTCAAACTTATTCAGGAAATAAGCTGAAATTAAATCTTACTAAGGACGCCACTGAGATTCAATCTGTGACCTGACAATAAAAAAAAAATCAGCAGCGAGATTTACAACAGATGAAGTTCAAAATTTCTCCCGGATATAAAGTGAAATTAAAATCCATTCAGGAGGCGAACTGAAGTTTAGACTCCGAAATTATATATAAAAACCCAACAAGACATCAGCCAACAGAATTACACAACAAAAATGACATTATATAGTAAGATTAGTAACCCATGATTGACCACACAGACGAGGACCTCCGCGGCCTACCTACACACATGAATCACATACCACAAACGCGCGCACAAACACATACGGCCCACAAACCGTGATTTTAATGAAGCAGAGGAGAGCCTATAAAGGTGACCTCCTCCTGATAGTCATCGTTTATGTGAGTGGATTAAATGACCATGATTAATCTTTTGACCCCCACCACCTAGTCTATCTTAACTTCGTCTGGTCGGACACAAAAGGATCCTATGCAACACGCCCATAGACCCTTTGCGGCGTCTACTTGACCTACGGATGGTCGGGATGTGTTGGGGGAGGGGGAGGGATTTGAGGGGGAGCCAGTATGGTTATCGCATAAACACAATATTCGTAATACAGCTTTCGCGCAGTCATGCAAGTGGGTGGCATGGTATGGCGAAGACTCCTGCTCTTCTCAACATGGTCAACTTCAAGATGGAATAATATCTTGGTCAGCTTCATAACAATGTCACGTTTCTGGATAAATTGGAGTTTATACAGATATCAATATGAACAAGATAAAATTGCGTCGAAGTTTCCTTGGTGCATTCGAGTTTTCTGTACAGCCGCTACAGCGTTTAATCCAGGCCACCGGTTGGCCTCGGTTTAATGCTGTATGAGTCGCGGCCCATGAAACTTTAACCTCGGCCATGTGGCGGCCTATCCTATATCGTTGCTAGAAGACCATCATGGCTAATTTTAACCTTGAATAAAATAATAACTACTGAGGCTAGAATGCTGCAATTTGGTACGTTTGATGATTAGAAGGTGGATGATCAACGTCCCAATTTCCAACCCTCTAGCCTCAGTAGGTGTTAAGATCTGAGGACGGACAGAAAAAGTGCTGACAGAAAAAAAGTTGCGGACGGACAGACAAACCCGGCACAATAGTTTTCCTTTACAGAAAAATAATAAACCTGTTTAATACCATGTATTGAAAACCTAAATCTTCTTACAAAAGCAGGAAGGAGAAGGAAAAAATGGAAACGGCATTTACTTTCAAATGAAAAACTCAAATTTTTTAAAGAAACAATTTTTACGAAATTCTAGCAAGTTGCCTCTTTTGCTTTACGCAAAAAGAGGTCTCATATCTGACATAGCACTTGAATGTTGCTGGAAAAAACCCTGGTATTTGACCTTTTCCAAGGCAATCATGGAACACACATTTTAGAATTTAAATGAAATTAATAAAGGTCACACTTGAAATTTGACCTTTTATAATACTACCTTTAAAAACAGCCTTGAAAATTTATTCCAATTACGACCACATTTATGATGAGCGAAAATGTAGCAGGGTATCCTAGTCACAGTTCTCATAAATTTTCCGTTGTAAAGAAAGTTGCTTTACGACAGACAGGCAGACACCCCCCCCCCCCCCCGTCTCTCAAAAGCAAAAGCGTGCATAAACTAAGACACAGAATTACCATCTTTTTTTCAATGTCTCCTACTCCTTCCGAGGGCATCTCGAGGACATTTTTGTGTCCTTGACCCCTGAGTCCGTTGCCTTATGTTAATGTTCGTCACTACTTCTTCTTCCTCTTCTTCTTCTTCTATGAAAGAAGTCTTTGATAGAACCATGAATAGAGCGACTAGCTATTCCTGATGTTCCATATGATGGATGGCCATGTTTTAAATGACGTATCGGCGTTCCCCTTTTTTATGTAAGAGGCGTTTATGGTCTCAAAGCAATATAACATCTGTATAGGATGTCTTAAAGGTAGTCTTCGGAGTTGGGTGCTAATAGGGCGGTAGGACTAAAGGCTTTACAAAGGGGGAGCATAAAAAGAGGAGATAAGGGCTATTGGCTGTCATTCTCTGTTTTCATTTTAGAACTTCACGACTTACTTCGCATTTTATCCAACGATTTATCGATCCATCTACTAATCGAGTGAATAAAAATGTACTAAAGCGTAGTTACAAAGAACGAGTAGGCAAGCACTCTCAAACGAGAGTGTACATACTTTTAATGCAATGATATTCAAAGTTTTCTGGAAAAATACATGTACATCTCAGTCATATTTTAAATGCCAGCATATGTCACTGGAACTCAAAACCCTATATGAAAAAATGGACCTTGAAATAAATAATCCTATTTAACGAAATCAACGCAAGAGCACCTTTTCTATACGCCAGTACCTCAGACTATTACCCTAGTACTTGAAGTCGGCTCTATTAGATAAGCTGTAACCTGAACTACAGCCTCTAAAGTCGACCACACCAACTCTCAACGATATGTTTATGGGACATGACGAGACATCACAGCCATGGAGAGACTTTAATCTCGGGCCATAAAGCTCATACAAAATTATGATATCGCCCTCTGATTCCTACGTCAGAAATGGATCAAGGCCCATTGACTGCACGCTAATCCAGGGTCAAAGAATGGTTAAAGCACAGTCTCTGCTTTTCATATAGATCTCTGAAGATATCTCCCATTTGCAATTACTATTTTGTATGCTAACTAGGGGGCTTTGTATTCCGTTGTTTTTGAAACCATAATTTCGAATTCCTTATGGCGCTCAGTCCAAAATACTCGCAAATCATTGACGGAGGGTCATGAACTTTATATATAATATATATATATATTATATATATATATATATATATATATATAAGTATATATATATATACATATATATATATATATATATATATATATATTATATAGTATATATTAATAATATATATACACATATACTGGGTGTTTCGAAATTAGAGGGCCCCCCTCCACAGAATAAATGGAAAGTTATGAAGTTTTCTGCTATAGCCTATCTCCAAGTACATTATCTTAAGTTTCTGTAAGGCTATTTTTCATTTTACATTTCTTGTATTTTCAGACTGAGTGACGGAGTTAGATACAGCAATTGCTAACGACTCGAAGGAAATCAGATGGATTGGCCGAATCCGGGCTATTATCTTCAGAGAGGCCGGGATGCAGGCTGTGGTACAGGCAGATGGAGGCCGCACAAAATATTAAATACTCAGAGAGAAACTTGAATAAATACGTCTTCTGAATTACTTTTGTTTTTGTCCATATCAATTTTAGTTTATGCTGTAGAGGGTAGGTGGGACCTCTAATTTCGAAACACCCTATATATATATATATATATATATATATATATATATATATATATATATATATATATATATATATATATATATATATATATATACATATAATCGTGTATGTCTCTCTCTCTCTTTCTCTCACACGCGAACACAATCTCTCTCTATCTCTCTTTCTCTCTCTCTCTAATATATATATATATATATATATATATATATATATATATATATATATATATATATATATATATATATATATATATATAAACACACTGGAGAAAGGTTCCAGAATTGATTCCCGTGTAAATCAGCTCTTTAAGCCAATTCACAAATAAAACAAGTGTACACCCGTAGAGCTAAGCAGCGACTTAGGTTTCTCGTGGTTACATGACTGCGGAGGGTCGCAACCGGCGAAGTAAGTACACGTGGCTAAGAACCTCAACCCAGAAGACTTGCTCAGAACCGGAGGGCTAACGTCTTCTGGCGCTGACCGCTCTCCAGAAAAAGGCTTACCGACCGTGAGGCAAAGCTCTCTCTCTCTCTCTCTCTCTTCTCTCTCTCTCTCTCTCTCTCTCGTCTCTCTCTCTCTCTCTCTATATCTCTATATATATATATATATATATATATATATATATATATATATGAATAACTTGATCACGAAGTATGTAAAACGTGATGCTATGTATAAATAAAGGTTTTTTGCCACGAAGGAAAAAATGAAAAAGCGAGATAGCCAAGTACTTTCGATCCTGTTCGGACCCTTTACTGAGGCAAACTGATTTTTTAGAGAACAACATGATCAAAAGAAGGCTTAATATACAAACTGACACTACAAGATTAGCAATAAGGGCGATTTTCACTCTACAGAAAGGATGGTAGCCACACCTTGAAGAATACACGTAGTAAACAAGTGATTCTTCCAGAAAAACAGTACATTTTGAAAAAACACGGGAGCATATATAATTTAATATCATGAATTTTTACACAAATTTTCCCCAAAAAATTATTATTAATGAAAAGACGAAAGAAAATATAAATATATATATATATCGAGCAAGAGAGAGAGAGAGAGAGAGAGAGAGAGAGAGAGAGAGAGATTAAGAAGTAATAACTATATACATGTGGGACTAATTTATTAGTTGTTCATTTATTTTAAGGTCCTTCATAAACATCTTACAAATATATGGGTCCAAATGGTACATTCCCAGACTAAGATTTAGGTTGTTTTTATTAGTGATTTGTATAATTGCCGATTCCAGTAAATTTCTTGAAACATAATCATTAGATCTAGCAATTACCAAGGTATCACCCCAATTAATACAATGAGATTTTTCACTCAGATGGATAAACAGTGCATTTGAAGTCTGGGCTGTTCTAACTGAATACATATGCTGCTTAATACGTACACATAAATTTTTACTTGACTGACCAACGTAAAACGATGGGCAATCCTTACAAGGAACCTTTATATATATGTATATATATATATATATATATATATATATATATATATATATACATACTATATGTATATGTATATATATAAGTTGAAAAGGTAGAGCGCTTCTTAAAGCCTAAATACTATCCCACAGGCTAAAAAAACGGGGGGCGGGGCTGGGAGAGCTAAAGAGAACCCTTGTATCAAAACATCAAACAAAAGCACATCTCCGTCTAATGACGCAATCTCATCCTCAAAGGCTAAATCAGATCTCTGAATATACAAATACCGCATAAAACGGAATCAACGCTAATCCTCGTTATCGAGTTGATCCAACTCTTCCTTAATTAAATATTATACTCGACATGGTATTCCCTCGAGCCTGTAATACCCAGAACGCAATAAAACGTAAGAAGGGCGAAATAAAAAATGTGCTTCAGTTACAGCAGACATTAGAGTTTTCATCCTCAACGACGCCTGAGTAAGCCAAGTTGACTCATTCAGGATTATGAATTTACATATCTGCGGTGCAAAGACACAGCCCTCTTGTTTGTCTGCCTCCATTTCGTGATGGGAATTCTGATCTCAAGGTGGGAAGAGAGAGAGAGAGAGAGAGAGAGAGAGAGAGAGAGAGAGAGAGAGATTATGCAGTTACTTGAAAATGTTTGAGGGAGCTTAGTTGTGTTCGTCTGCT
>NC_061092.1:38170884-38208384 GCF_015104395.2 Macrobrachium nipponense | reverse complement strand
GCAATTATCTCCATAAGTGAACGACTTAAAACAATGTAAGCAGCGTAAGCAATAATGACTTTGATCATGAAATTATATGAACGGCTCCAGTCAGCACTTGTATACGAGTTAATTATCTCTCAGTCAATATACTTGAAAGTACAATATATCATGATGTATACCTAGAAGCAAAACATGTAACAAACGAATGTTGATCACAAGTCGAATATCTTGTTGAGGTTTCTTCTACGCATTCACAAGTCAAGTAATTGTAAAAAAAAATCTGCATTAATTTTGTCTTATTTTTCTTACCAATGACGTCAAGATGATGCATTCGATGTTTAGCTAAAAAAAAAAAAAAAAAAAAAAAAAAAAAAAAAAAAAGCTTGGGCACGCTTAAGGACGCAAGCAGTTCTAATCCCATTGAACAACCCACAACAGACATATACAACCTACGTAAATGGCTACCAATATCATGACTGCTGTGAGATTAAATTGCTTGAATTTCTTCCTGGGTGGGATAAGATTATCCACATATATGAGGCATACATATGAATAAAGTATATTACACGTACATTCTCTAAAGTGCACTCATAATATACATAACTGATAAAAGATTAGACATCTAAGGACCAAAGTTATCGTACCAAGTATTTACAGCTTTCCAGCGGACGTCACTAGAATTTACTGTTCAGTTGTAACAACGTGCACTCTCTATTTAAAAACGAATGACTTTCACCGGTATATACACAATATATATCTTCAATATAGATATAGTTGCTCAGTCTTAGCTAGAGAAACACCCACATTGTTGTCTGTAACACGTCTAGGTTGTGGGTTAATCAACAGGATCGGCTGCAGTTTATTTAGTGTCTCGATGGCAAAAAACACATACACTCATGGAACAAGAAAGTAACGGTATTATCTTAAAGCTTGTTGCCGAATAAAACGAGTTTTTATTTCTTTTTCTAGTCAAAATTCAAATTCACCTACTTCGATCAATCATTTTATATCTAAATATACTATATGATTGAGAACCTTGGAATAAGTATAATATGTCATTCCATTGATGTCCTTGGCGATCTACTTTAAGGGGAACAAAGAGTTTCAAATCTCTTTGGAAACACGCAAGAGGAGAGACTAGAACATGAACTTATAGGATCCCAAAAAACGAGAGAGATAGAGAGAGACATCATGCATTTTGAGATTAGAACCAATTCCTTTTTTCCTTATCTTCGTCAAACCTGGACAAGATTTAAGTGCATTAAAAAAAAAAAGTGGCACTCAGCTTTATCTTCCAAGTGAATCAAATTTCGGCTCAGCACGAAAGGCCAGTCAATGTTTATGGCAAATTAAAAAAAAAAAATCCCTTCTAACTCTGAGGAGAAACTGCATCATCAGCGAATTCAAAATAATACAAAATAAATGACAGGACAAGTCTTCTGCTTACGTCAGCACCACCCTCCAGAATGGAAATGGTGTGTTATGCACAAGTTTAAGCTGAACTGTCACAGAACCCTAACTTCATGGGAAGTTTAAAGGGGAAGGGGGTTCTTAGTGCAAACCACTAGAGATAGAAAAGAATGTTATGTTGCTATGTAAACTAAATGATACATATGGCAGTAATGTAAATGACAACATGGCCAAGAGGTCCAGGGTGAGAATTTTTTTTAACTTCCTTAAAAACTAATAAAAAATAATGTATATATAACGCTATATATTATTACCTCTTTTTTAAACAATCACATAGTTACGGTAAAAACTATAAGAATATGAACTGACTATAGAAAAAAATGTTTTTTTGACCACATAATAGACGCACAATAAACTTACAATCACAAAGACCTACTACAAGAAAAGAAGAGGGGCGTAAATAAACAAATACACTCATTCACACAACCCTCGGCAATAAATAAAACATTTTGACGAACACCATGAATAAATACAACAGTGACGTTAGGGTATTATGGAAGGATATTACGAAAGCGTTCGCAAAATCCGGTCAAGACTGAAGTGAAAGTTTGGTGACATTTAGCTTTGTGGGGGGCAACAAGGATCGAGCAAGTAACCTAAATCGCTTCGTGTTTCAATGGATTGTTGATGCGTTTACAGATAGAAGATAATGTTATGTTCTGTGATAAGCACCACTTCTTACTCGCATACTTTTCTTTCTCCTTTTAATGCTTCATTCTATATTTCATTTCACACACACACACATTTATATATATATATATATACATATATATATATATATATATATATATATATATATAATATATATATATATATAGACATAGACATAAGTAACGTAATTTTGTATAGTATTTTCCTTAATATATTTATATATCTATATATATATATATATATATATATATATATATATATATATATATATATATATATATATATATATTATGAACACAGCGATCGACAGAGAGGACATAGTCTGAAACAGAACCAAAGTATGCGAATAAAAAAACCACTCAAAGAAAGAAAAAAGGCAAACAACAGTAAGCATCTTGATCCAGCACAGAATGAACGGATCAAACAGATCGCGCCCAGTCCAATAGGAGGAGGAGTGAAGCAATTAGAACGCTCATTGACCAATTCTCACAGAGCCTGTCCAAACACCATTAACGTCACGGGCTTGAACCGGACATATTGCTTGGGGGGGCCAACATATCATTATTACAACCGCCTTGGCACCAATTATATAATTGGGATGTGAGAAAGAAATTGACATGAAAAACTGTAGAATTCAATGCATGCAACTTTTCATACGACTGTCATCAACAGGTGCTCTCTAAATCGCAAGCATCTGATATCTCCGGGTCATTCGTCCATTAGTGGGGCATTTGCACGTTTGCCATGACCCTTTTTACTTGGAAGGGGAGGGGGTTGTGGGGTTAAGCGGAGAGGGGAGGGGAAGGAAGGGGAGCAGGACTTGACTTGTCATCACTAAAATAAACGAACGAAAGGCGCGGTGTCTAACGTCAAGCAATTAAGTGACTAAGTGGTAATTGACTTCATTTATCTCTTATCTCTCATAACGCGTTTTAGCTATCTTAAAACGTGAGAGTATTTTTTTTTCATGATCGGCTAGCATGCTGAGTGCCGCCATAGGAAAAAATTTTTTCAAGATTTTCCACTGATAAACAAATTATTTTAGCTAACCGTTATTGCTGGCGTAGACAACCTTGATTTCAAGCTTTCACGTGACCACTTTCACGTCAAATATAAAAACAACGTTAATATTTCTCAAAACACTTCAACTGAGAAAACAACACAACTTTAGTGTGTTTAACAGGATTATAATTATTTATATAATCGATTTAGCAATTAACATTCAAGATCCGCAAAGTAATCAAACCTGAGATGCATTATTCATCTATACTACTCCTCCAAAGCATTGATGATTTATATATTTATGAATTTTATTACCTAGGATATATTCATGCTTTAAACTCTGCAAGAATGATTCTCATCTTTCATGAACGTGAACATTAATTATGCCTGCTCTTTTGTTTATAAAAGATTAATAAAATTAAGAAAAGAAATACCAGTTCCGTCAATATCTGCAGTTATGACTATGCAACAAATCATGTTCGTAATATTCCGTACTTTTGTATAGGATACCGGCTATAACAGGCCTTCTTTTATCGGCTTTTGTAAAAACCCGTGGTTTTTTTTCAGAATTTTTCAGTTTGTATACGGGAATCTTATTTATTCTACTACGTAGGCTCTTGCTTTTGGCTTCCTATAATAATAACTTAATAATAATAATAATAATAATAATAATAATAATAATAATAATAATAATAATAATAATAATAATAATAATAAATATCCACAATTATACATTAAAAATATCTCTATGTAAAAATAGAATTGTGGATATTTTCTAATATATAATTGTGGATTTTTTTTAATAATTTGTTATCACGAGACTGTGAATTTCTTAACAACAACAACAACAACAACAACAATAATAATAATAATAATAATAATAATAATAATAATAATAATAAGAAGAAGAAGAAGAAGAAGAAGAAGAAGAAGAAGAAGAAGAAGAAGAAGAATTGCAATATTCTATGTGTATCACACAACAAATTATCTGTTAAATATCTTATTTAATTTATGAACGGCATCTGACGCTTCTTTTAGCCATCGGAAGAAAGATATAAACTGTCTTGTATACGTCAGCGGATGTAAAAATTTCGTCCATATTATAACTACACTTATATACAAGCACCTCTCTCTCTCTCTCTCTCTCTCTCTCTCTCTCTCTCTCTCTCTCTCTCTCAAAAGCAACAATTTGTAAACATTAGAGATCCACAACCGGAGATCATAAATATCTTTAAGTGTCTGCCTGAAATCTTAAACTTCGTCCATATGCATATCGGTCAGTCAAAGTGCCACTGAGTATGACCAACGAGTAATTAATTCATAAGGTTTCAACAAGCTTTCAGCGACTCGAGAGCTCTAAAAGGGATCATTGCAAGTTAGAAATAAAAAATGATGCAAGAATTGGCGATCATTTGTTGGTCTCCAGACGTACTTTTGTACTGCTATGAATATTTCCCTCAGTAACTTTGGCTGAAGTGTCTAGTTTCCAGACACTAATACTAACGTACTTTGATTCTTACATTATACTATCTGTTGTAATTCCTCCAAGAGGACCCACCTCTCAGCAGCGGAATGGGCCATATTACGAACTGCCATGAAATTAAACGACTCCCTTAAGTTTTTGTCGTTAAAACTCGATGCTTTCCTGCGACTTGGCGGTAATATATAAGACGATCCAACGATCAGACGGAAGCATGCGAGGTTTCTCTCTCACTTGCCATCGATATACACGACTTTTCTTCGATGCACGGTTTCCGTGCGAATTTTCAAGTTATATTTACTGGTTTCTACCCTGGTCCAGAAATGATTTTTGATAAATACGGTGATATATAAATGTTACGGTAAAAAAAAAAAAAAGTTACACACCATTTAAGGGGAACAACTTTCGCTAGAATAGATCAATTGTTAGTTGGCAAATAAATCTGTTGAATGTCGGAATATCTGAATTTTTGGCAGAGGACATACATGAAAAAAGTAATGAATGAAACGAATAAAAAAAAAAACATACAGTAATATAAAAATTACAGAAATTTTTCGGGACTCCATTCACCAATTAAGGAAAGCATTCGCCAGAAAAACAAGAAACCAAACAGTTAAAAAAAAAAAAAAACTCCCCAAGTCCAACGTTCATGAATCCGATGTCAGACGCTTTCCCTGTGAGGCAAACCAACAAATTAGTATAATAATTGAGCATTTCGGTGGGACCACCCGCCATAAATTAGGCATCCTAAGCATGAAGGTCATATACGCAGATACTAAATATCATTTGTTGTAATTGCTGGCCTCATGGGCGGTATTCAAAATAGCAGAAATTTGTTTTTGGGTGGTAAGGGCTATTCCAGCGCGCTGGAGAGCATTGTGTTTTGGGTATCCTGAAGAACGCTTCCCATAAGTTTAACGCTGCCCATTAGCCTAATTGTAATTCCCAGGTAGGAGACCCTGACGCGGAATTTGAAATTCCCACTCACTCTCACAATTACTTGGCGGCTGCCAGAGCATAAATATTTATTGGAAGAGCCCCAAGGGTCAAGGTGTACTGGAAGGTTCAGCCTCTTCTCCGAAAACGGGAAAATTATAAAAAGAATATTCCTTATCTCGAAGATGCATTACGAAAGTGTAGGTTCTTGAAGAAAAATAGCATTTATTTTATTCCAGATCTATTCATTACGACCTGTAAAGTATCTCTTCATAAAACAAAAAGAACACAGAGAGAGAGAGAGAGAGAGAGAGAGAGAGAGAGAGAGAGCATGGCGTAGACCTTACAGCAATATTCTATAAAACTCTCGCCCGCCTCCTTGCTCTTATTTGGAAGGAAAGGCCGGGAAAAGAAAATTTACATCATTACATCCTCAAACACAAGAATTATAGAGATGAGGGGGCGACAGGTTTGCCTACCCGTCTGTCAGACAAAATACCATTCTATATGCATCTCCCAAGAGGGTCTGGCGGTAAAAGGGAAAGCCATAAGGCCAAAAAAGGAATCTGTTCAAGAAGAAGACACGGTCATTTGTTTCATGAATTACCTGATGATTGCCATGGCCGGCCATTTTTATCTCAGGCTTTTTTGGGGCCTCCCGGGTGAAGTCGCTAACTCGCCAATAAACTTCTATGTAAGCGCTTTGAGTGGGTGCGAAAATTCCTCCCAAGTCGTCTACTTTTTAGACATTTCTTGATCAACTTTTGCCTTCATTTAGGTAGTCTCTTTTTATTCTTCTCTCTTTTGACGAATGATTACTATTTTCACTAAACTTCTCTTGTCGTCCATTACAACTTTTCTAACTTACCTTCCTCTCTAATACTCACGCACACACATATACTTACATACATACATGTATAATTGAATCACGAAAGTTTGGAACGTGATAAATCCATAAATAAAGGTATAAGCCACGAAGGAAAAATAAACAAAGGAGTTTCTGCATACATACATACATACATACATATATATAGATATATATATATATATATATATATATATATATATATATATGTATATATATATATGTGCGTGTGTGTGTGTGTGTGTGTGTGTGCAGGCGCGCGTGCGTTTAAACATTTTCGTTAAAAAGACTTTTTCTCAGTATTTATTCTCTTACAAGAAAAATGACATGATAGGCTTCGAAGCTCATTGCTGGGTCTTTTGCATCGCTAATACAGTACTATGCTTATGCATAAATCCCCATAAATTGCATAAGGAGCCTAAAATTCCAAAAATATTCATAGAATGGGAGATTTATGAAATAAACGAAATGGGTGGTAGCCCGGCCAACACACAAGGACAAAAATAAGAAAAAAAAAAAAAAAAAAAAAAAAAGTTTAACTTCACTCAAGCCTAAACAAATTTGGATAGCAAGGTACTTCCTCATCATATAATCATATATATATATATATATATATATATATATATATATATATATATATATATATAGACAGGCAGATAGATAGATAGATATAGATAAACACACGCGCACACACTGTCATGGGGTTTTCAAAATTGATAAACTAGGCTACTGTTTTTGCCACATGCATATTTCAACAACTGGATCAAGAGGAACCACCTGTTCAGAAAACCTCTTTAATATAAGCCACCCCGATACAACTACACAGAAATTTCCTCAGCAGTGCGTCAATGCCTCCTTTACATAGTGCGGCACTTGTCCGTGTTCCTAGAGCGTGCTTTCTTACTTCCTGGAAAATAGGACTCAAAGCATGTCCCCTCCGATATTTGTCACTCCATATATCCTTTATTTTCTAGGCATTCCTCTTTTCATTCCTACCTGCAATGACCGAATTATAGGGGAATTTTAATTAACCTATCATCCTGCAGTCTCTCTACACCACCAAACCATTTAACAGCACTAATCTTCTTATTTAGGCTTTTGTATCGCCATATTTCTCTTCATTTCAGTCCGTCAGCAATCCACCTCAGCACCCTCAACATTTCTGTTCTTCGCATTCATTTAGTCTTAATCTTTATAAATCATTTCAAAACAAAGCACTGGAAAAAATCGAGAGAAAACCAAAGAAACCTTTGAGACGGTAAGTTTTAAATAAAGAATGAAGAAGCGAAGTCCTGCGACTCTCCAGATGTTGAAGTGGCCTCTTCTTCATGCACCAGACAACTAATTATTCAAATGCCCCTTCCATATGAATCTTGATATGATGGATGCTGATTGAATCTTGGCCTATGAGAGTTATTTGCGTCAATGCATATTCCACAAAGGTCATTTGGCACCGAGCCTCTTCAGTCTAGACGGAACTTGTTGGGCAGCTAGGTGCGTCTAGCTATGTAGCTTTTCTCCAGGTAACATTGTTGAGAACTGAAGAGAGGTCAAGGTCGCTTAGAAAGATTCTTTATTTGGAAGAGAAAAAAAAACTTATGCTCTGTGAAAGTCATCCAATGTCTTATCACACGCATTTTCATGTATACATGTGAAGACAAATGATATTTTATATATATATATATATATATATATATATATATATATATATATATACACACAAGCTGACCAACCTGGCACTGCCCAGGAAAACTTTGAATGACAACCGATAAACTCTCTCTCTCTCTCTCTCTCGTGTTAAGATAGTTGCTTCAGTTACATTGCCCAGCATTTATTACTTTTAAATTTCAGCACCTATCACCCTCGCCCCACTCCCTTCCCATTGGAGGTGAACTTGGACTTGAAGGACATCGGGAGTGTCTCTGTTCATCCAAGCCACCTTAAAACCTATGGCTTAGACACTTAATCTGTCATTTCTGACATTTCATTTTTCACCCCTTCTCACCCCGCCTCCCTATCGAGGCTGAACTTAAAGGTTATCAAGAGTGTCACTATTCATCTCAGTGACCTCAAAAACTATGGATTACCTTTACCCCCTAATATCAGTAGTTTTCAGTTATTTTACATGCACCACCTTCCTATCCCTTCTCATCCATCCTTCATATTAGGTCTGAACTTGGACTTAAAGGCCTTTGGGAATGTCATTATTCATCTCAGTGACCTCGAAAACTATGGATTAAATGCTAATATCGGGGCCTGAATGGACTTAAAGGGCATTCCGGAGTGTCAATATTCATTTCAGCAACCTATAAAACTATGGATTAAGCACTATCTGTCATTTTCGTTTTTTTTTTACATTACACCCCTTCCCACCTCGCCCTTTGGTTGCCAGTGATGTCTTACCTCCCCACAGTATTCTATTCCAGATGGTACGTCATATCTATACCAAGTTTGGTTGAAATTGCCCAATGCCTTTCAGAGTTATGCCGGAACATACACACACATACATGCATACATCCATTTTTGTATAGATATATATGTGTGCATACACGTTATATATATATATATATATATATATATATATATATTATATATATATATATATATATGATATATATATATATATATATATATATCAGTGCTAAAGGTTAATGACCGCAGCAGTGTCAACAAACATATGAGCAGCTGCAAAACAACAAGAATCACATACAAATGAACATACACCAACTAATGCTCAGATAATAAGCACCACCTTACTTTACACGGGAAGAAGGATAAAGCAAACAGAATAATATTGTGCAAAGAATGCGAATGAGCAAATACTCAAGAACAATGCTTGCTGGACCTCGAAGACTGAATTAATGCCAACCAGTTAGGTGAAAATGATGAAGGTCAGAAAAAGAGAAAGTTATTAGAATCAGACGGTGTCCAACATATCAATGTATCAATAAATAAAGACTATCTAACGATACTGGAAGAAAAGTTGTTCCAAGCAGCAGTCGCAATAGCCAGTAAAAATTGTTAGCACATTACACTATAAGTTGGTAGCTGTTAGGTGAAGTCTAATAGCCTCTGTTTATGTCTATGAACATTACTGACACTAGCCATAAATATCGGTAGGCCACTGTTTTGTTAGCATCTTGCTTAGACGAACGTGATGATAAAGGCATGGTTCTTGAATTCTGTAAACTGTTACTTAAAGGGTAAAAAGAGATTAAATGGAACTGAAGATTTTGTTTAGACAGACGTCATAAGAGGCAACAGATTGCGAGCAGAAAGGGGAGTTTAGTCTTTAGTCCTAGCGGATCTGAATCGATGTCATAAACCTATCAAGTTGATTACCTAATTTTTTATGAACTTCCGCATAAATTTCGATTAAACCCATCGGGCAAGTTTTACCTTGATATTAACAGCGGACAAACATCCACAGAAATACAAACTACAGGACACGCGACGAAAACAAAGCAGTGAGAGGGAAATAGCAACCAACAAACGCGACACGAACCAGCTCTCAAAAGCGGAACCAACTCGTTCCGTGGTTAATTATCGAATGGGTTACGTAAAAGAAACCGCTTCAAAGGAATGACAACCTGCCGGAAGACGGAGGTCCAGGAAGTATAGAAACTCCGAAATAACCATTTTTTTATGATGAGGTCGTCAAAGCCTTTCCCTTTGGAAACGACGCCATAGTTTATAGATCTTGAAGTGGCAATCACACGTCAGGAAACGAAATCAAGATTCTTCGTGATAGCCATGTCTCTCTTACCGTTCCTCGTTCTATGAATTCTGACCGTTCCTGCCCGTTCAGAGTGTAATTTCCGTAAATTAAAAAAAGGAACTTCAAGAAATTTCTCAAATGTTGATGGGAATGAGGTTATTTTACGTAACGTGTGGAGAAAATGTGTAGATGAAATGATATGTTGCGAGAATACCTTACGG
Source organism: Macrobrachium nipponense (assembly GCF_015104395.2). Classification (NCBI taxonomy): domain Eukaryota; kingdom Metazoa; phylum Arthropoda; class Malacostraca; order Decapoda; family Palaemonidae; genus Macrobrachium; species Macrobrachium nipponense. The sequence goes on along the minus strand of NC_061092.1, from coordinate 38,198,059 downwards.
AGTGTGAAACAAACGAAAGATTAAATAAAAAGAAAAAAAAAAATTAAAACAGAGACCGTCAAGTACAGAGATATATACTGTGAATCAGCAAGACAGCTGTTTTATGGCATAATGAACCAGATCTAGTTATCATTTTTTTTTCTGCTGCACCATAATGCACAGCCCGGTTTAATGCATACCACAAACTTACCTGGAAGAAGACATACATTTGCACCTCATGATCAAGATGGACTGAACTTTTAATTCATGCATGAAGAAGAAGAAGAAGAAGAAGAAGAAGAAGAAGAAGAAGAAGAAGAAGAAGAAGAAGAAGAAGAAGAAGAAGAAAACTATGGATTAGACACTGATAAGAAGAAAATGAAAAGGAAGAAAGAAGACGACGACGTCGACGACGGCAACGAAGAAGAAGAAGAAGAAGAAGAAGAAGAAGAAGAAGAAGAAGAGAAGAAGAACTTTGGATTAGACACTGATAAGAAGAAAGTAAAAAGGAAGAAAAAAGAAGAAGAAGAAGAAGAAGAAGAAGAAGAAGAAGAAGAAGAAGAATGAACGTACTGCAACATAAAACCAAGAGAAAGGCTCACCAAATCTGTGGAAACTCAGCGATGACAGACATTTGATTAAATGGGCGGAAGGTGGAACGAAAAGGGGAGCTGTTGACGCGCAGGTAGGCGATTCAGCCGAGGGATAAACAAACCGGTTGATAGAGGCAATGCACGCGATAATGAACACCCAAGATTTAAACTTTACCTACATGAAGACTGCTACCACCTCAAAGAGTCTAACTTTTCCTAAATGAGAATTTGAATCGCCTCAAAGACTCGAAATTTGCGTAAAAGAGAATTTTAAACACCTCCCCTTGCGTACATGAAAATGATCGCCACATCATAAGATTTCGAGAAAGTTTTAACGAGAATTCTTGCGAGAATATTCGAACCGGCCACAGTAGTGATGTAACTAATTCGTCGGAAATGACCTTTATACCGTTCTTTTAATGCAACTTAAGGCAATTTACATAGTACTGATGTATAATTTTACCACACTACTAGAAAGTGAAATATTAATTACCAGTATAGTTTACAGACTTGTGGTCTTATTACACTTTTCTTTACATAAATTAATCAATATTATCTAGTTTAACAAAATATAAAAATGCATAAAGCAACAGCGTTTTTAATTCGTGGCATTAGAATGAAATAGAGTTCATAATTTATGGCCAAAGGCCAGTCGCTGGGACCTAAAGGTCATTCACCCCTGCAATTGAAATTGACAGTAAAAAGATTTGAAAAGTGTAAACAGGAGGAAAACATCGCAGCTGCACTATGAATCAACTGTTAGGAGAGAGTAGAAGTTAAGGAGAAAGAAAGAGATAATGAACGGAATGAAAGGGGTTGCAGCTTGAGGCAGAGGAACCTTAGGTAAGGCCAACAGTGCAAAAATTCCTGGCACTGTCAGGCTAAACAACTGAAATAAGTCAGATTATTGCAAACTTACTTCTACCAAGTTTTCTGATCAAACATCTCTCTAACAACCAACCGAAGAAGAGGCAGAGTCGATATAAAATGGCCGGAAGCTGGTCCTTCCTCACGGGCTGTCGAATTAAAAGTCGATGCGCCGTAAATAAAAAAAATATATATATTGTGGACCCAGTCTTTGATGGCCTTGGACAAAGAGACGAACTCCTCGCAAGCAGAAAATTCCAAGTGGCAGCATTGATAGATCTGAAAAAATAAACCCGACGACGGAGTCCAGTCGACTAAGAGGAACATCTTTCCGTCTGTGTGTGTATGCGAGATGACAACCAATGATTTTGTGTATGTTATAAAAAATCTTTTGAAGTTGCCGACAAGAGACCCAGGGGAACTCTCGTGGTCCTTTAGCCGAAAAGATTTTCGATGATGGTGTCTCGCTTCGTTTGCCAGTTCCTGCCTCTTGCTCTCCCCGGGTTTTACGATTATATCCAGATTTCATGAGGAATTCTGATGCTGCTTAATAAGGCTTAAAGATAATTGTTCCTCATTCCAAAAATGGCTCACTGAAAGATAACAATGAAATATTTTCAACCAAGCTATTTCTTGTGGTTCTTATTCAAGTGTTAAATTGCATATTAATTTAGGAAAATAATTGGCTAAAGGGAAACTGTGGAATCGACGAGGAAAATTGATAATGTTCCATTACCTCAGTAGAGAAGGTCTTTCATTTCCACGAAATGGCTCTCTATAAACTGCAACTATGAGCTTACGCCCAAGCACTAACCTTTAATTCTATATGGTACAGACAGTCGTGAATTATCAACTCTAAATATTATGAGTCTCAGTGTATAAATATTATGAGTCTCAGTGTAATTATTACTTTATTTTATTTTATTTTTTTTACTGTATGTAATACTGACAATTACTTCACCTTTTAAGGACCATAAAGAATCGCGAAGAAATTTTACACAGTAAATTTTCCGGTAAGAAATGATGCAAAATAAATAGGGACAGGTATTTTATAACGATTTAACTTATTTTAAACTGTCTTTGGAGGCTTGTATTATTAAGGTAAAAAGTGGTCTCCAGAGCAAAAAAAAATACATATATGCATACACACACACACACACACATATATATATATATGTATATATATGTATGTATATGTATATATATAAATATATATATATATATATATATATAGTATATATATGTAATATATATATATATATATATATATATATATTTATATATATGTATGTATACACACTCGCACACACACACACACACACACACACAAATATATATATATATATATATATATATATATATATATATATATATACATACAACAAACATACATACATTAACTATTAAACATGCATCACACATGCATTATTCTATAAACTGATACGACTACAAAAGATTAAAGGAATAAAATAGCTATTGCAATCAAATTCTTTCATATTCTCCAAGTTCCCCATGACGACGTTAGAACATCGTGATGAACCAATCAACGAAGCTGAAAAAGGTCTATAATTGCGTGTGCAGAAAACGCCGCCGGATTTCAATTTCCCCACATCGATTTGACCACCATTTCGACATTTCGTCTCTAATAAAATAACCGGAAATGGACGTCATTTAAGTCCAAATTCTAAGCTTACAGGCTTTTTTTTAGCTTTACTTTTTTTTTTCCATGCTTATATTTTGAATAATAATAATAATAATAATAATAATAATAATAATAATAATAATAATAATAAATAATAATAAAAATAATAGCATGAGTCATTAAAATCGTGAAGAAATCCAGAATGATGCGGCCGTAAATATATAATAAAATATATAAAAAAACCTAAGCATTCGTGAGAATCGAGCAGGTTCTCGAAAGTTCTCGTTTTGTGATATATATATATATATATATATATATATATATATATATATATATTATATATATATATATATACCTACACTACTGTGGATTTCTTCACTAATAATATTAATAGAGGAAGGAGGAGTTCAGCACGAAACGCTTGCCTTTATAATGGTCCATTGAAATGAATCGAAATGATTTGCAACGGTACAAGGAGATAAATCCACAAGACTCGATAAAAACGAAAAATTGCGTTAATGGAAGAAAAATGGTAGAATGTGTAAAAAAAAAAAAAAAAAAAAAAAGAAAAAAAAAAAAAATAACAACAGAAATGAAAAGAAATGATTTTACGGTATAGAAGTGAAAATGTAATCTTTGTGGAACGACTTAAAATATTGAAAATACACGAAAGAATTTAATGAAAATTAACTGTAAAAGCAATTGTATATACTATAAAGACATCACATAAAAAGAAAAATAAATCTGGAAACTATAATTTGAAGAAATAGAAAATACGAAATAATATTCACTAAAATACAATTTAATTTTTTTTTATTCCGAAAAGGAGTTACATATTGAAAATACAGTAAAAATGAGACCAACATTTTAAAGGTCTGAAGTAATAAAAAAGAATTTAAGACAAATAAAATATCAGTGTCTGCCGCTAAGAAGAAAACGCAAGAGATTTGTCTCGAATAATACTAGGTTATGTCAGTGATTCGAGTAAGAAACTTTACAAGACGTTTAGGTTTCATTTGTAGAGTAAGTAGGCGGCATTAATGCAAATGTTATTGATTGAAGAAAAAAAACACTTAACTAAAAATATATATGTTAAAATACCCCGATGCACATAATGCTATAAAGTTCAACTCGAATAAAACACCATCTCGCTTAAATGACACGAAGTCGATGACCAAAACCGTCGCAACGCCAGTTTACATACGAAATCCAATCAGTTATGGTAACCTAAGCATTAAACTGACTTCCACATTTATATTTCAAGATCAATGTCAACGTTCAGCGCCAAACGTTCAGAGGCACTTAGGAACTTCACGATATCCAATTCCAGCAACGTTTCCCGTTCTGCTCTCATCGTGCAACCTCTATTGACTTTCCTCTCAACTACCGACAACAGCCATTCATGAGGCTCCGGACCCGTTGAAAAAGAGATAATTCATGACAGAATGATCCCTTATCTTTCCAACTGCGTAAGAGCTCTGTGCATTCCCCGCGAACAAGCCAGGTCTCCAAATCCTTCTCAAGTTCAGGCAGATGTTGGCTCTGACTAACCAGAGAGCTTACATTCGTCACTGACAATACGCCCTAGTTCTTAAAATAGGTATGACTGCTAAAATATAATAGCGTGAGTCAACTGAGAGAGAGGAGAGAGAGAGAGAGAGAGAGAGAGAGAGAGAGAGAGATGAGAGACCGTGTTGAAGAACCGATAGACCCCCCCGTTGAACGACGAGATTTTGAGAGAGGAGCTTCCTGTACCACTTGCACATCATGAAACAGTGCCTGTGCATAAACGATCTTTTTCCTTCCTCCCCAGTGCAAGCGAACGTTCATGCTTTCAAACTACCACAGAGCCGCTCTCATCCTGTTTTTCCTCTTTTTTTCTCTTTTTTTAATGCCCGTAATAAGGAAACAGCTTTACGAAAGTTAAAAGGGAACCAAGACATCCCGAGATCGTGAAGATATTCATTCTGCGAAAATTACGAACTATCACGGTGAAAGGGGCGAAATTAGAGACTAATTGGCAGTGATTTAAGTCCGCTGTAAATCAGCCACCGCCATATGGGGATTTCATTAAATGGTATCTAGCAATGCATCTCCGCGTCTGGTCCCCAGACGAAGGTGTAAATTTGAGCGTCTGTCTTTGATGTCCTCCCCAAAATATATTATCAAGATGTCTAAAGGCCGCAATAAATGGGCTATAACAGAGTTTATCCCCCAACCAAAACATGTTCTTTCATATAATTCATCTTTACTTTAAAAAATGGGGAAAATCATAGTCATTTCTTTTCCCCTTGGCCGTTTTGATTCGTTTATGGTCAAATTAAACGTCGGATTTATATTCTCCGCTTGGCTCCTTCAAGAATAATGCAACATATGGAATTTAGCGTTGTTACTAAAATACCCCTTACTTGTACTTTAGAATTATTATTGCGTGATTAATGAATGTTATTATTATTCATAAGTAATCATCTCCTGAGAGTTGAAGGCTACGGCTAAGAAAATTCCGATTCTCAATCCATATGTTTCGTTTTGATCAGTTTTCATTATTCAGTCTTCCGGCTTCTTATCAAATTATTATTAATAAAAAGAAACTGAGGTCTTTCATTACGAAAAGCTTCATGTTATCTTACTCAAAATTATGTCAGTCTCCAGACTAATAATTGCGTCAGTCTCCAGAAAGGCTGATCATACCGCCACATTCATTCTCCCTAATCTGAGTAGCTGGTCATTTTCAGCTTTATATATATATATATATATATATATCATATATATATATATATATATATATATATATATATATATATATATAAGTATTCGTACTATAGTTAGAATCACATAAATATATAATTATTTGATCCAAGCTACTCTAAAAAAACAAAACTTTTCTTGTCGTCTCAATTTGCAAAGGGCATTAAATCAACTTCTTACATTAAAAAAAAAGTTGCGTTCATGTCTGCCTTCTGACATTCCAGAAGCGTTTAAGTAACATTTAAAGAAAAAAAAGAAAAAAAGATACCATTCTTCCATGACCGTAAGTGGCGCCAAATATGGACACGCCCGGAGGAGGTAGTCTACGATGGCTACTTCACAGGTACTCCACAGCACAGAAGAGAGAACAGTCTGACGATCTATGCCAGCCAGCAGCCAACTGCTGGAATAATTACCGATAATCCAAGGGTTATCCTCTGACTAATCCTGCGGCTAATCCTAAAAGAGTCTTCTCTGGTGAATGATGATACCCTGAAACTACCTTTCCAACGACATGAATAAAGTCTCGCCCGAGCATGATACCCACTGGATGCGCACTGATACCCGTCCATTACGATTCGGAAACGTCTTATACCCAATACTGTTATCTTAATGTAAAGTTTGAAATATGGAGCGACGACCATTCTAGCCAGATATAAATCAGGGAAAATGAGTGATAAAATAAAATATTACTCATCTTTCACTTAGGTTAATGGATGCTGTCTTACACTTTACTGACCCTTAATAACTGGTCTCAATCCCATTCATCTGAAGGCAAGCTGTTGAATTCACAAGGCAGGACACAGGTCGAAACCACTTAATCATTGTTTTTTTATTGCGATGATCTTAAACCTCCTCTACAGGTATAACTGCCTCCTCTTCCATATTCAGTAGTTTGGGTCAAACATATCACGTGCTTCCTTGCATTACAAATGCACACACACACACACACACACACATATATATATATATATATATGTGTGTGTGTGTGTGTGTGTGTGTGTGTGTGTGTGTGTGTGTGTGTGTGTGTGCGAATTCGTAATGTAAGGAAGCACGTGATATGTTTGACCCAAACATATCACGTATATATGTAATATATATTTATATATATATATATTATATTATTATAATATATACATATATATATATATATATATATATATATATACATATGCATATATATTTGTATATATATAAACAGATAGATACATGAATAGATAAATACACACACCCAAAACAACATAAGAAATCGTCGATACTATTAGTGCACTGAGAAAACTTTTCACTTTGCCTGAACTTACAATTATATTTGTTCGCATTACATTCATCTTAAATACATTTGCTTACAGTTAATTTCTTTGCATATTTCATCATTAAGTGTCACTCTACCTGCATCTTGAAATACTTTTGAGATGTTGTCTGACTACTGCAATGCTTATAGAGTTAATTTCATTATTATATGTCATTTTCATATTAAGAAAAATATATTGATTAGAATATTACAAAATTGTAATACCCTGGAGTCATAATAAAATGAAACTATCCTTCCTATTATTAATAAACGAAATACAAACGAAAGTTTCGCACATTGAGGGCGCTAGGGCATGGAAAGATATTAATAAAAAGAATTATATTCAATGATCCTAAAATTAAAGTAATTACGCATTAACTTAGTCATTACAGTAGATCACAGCAATAATTAATAGCTGTGTGTTTCGACAATGGCTTATTTATAAAATATTTATGTTTCTGTATGCCTATAAAATGAAGGCAATCAAATCAAGGTCATAAACTTTGATTATTTTGATTTCTGAGTGAGTAAACGGCCGTTTTGGATAATTAGCGTAATATACATAAACACAAATGCATACAAAAAAAGGCTGCTCTCCAATTAACATTTTGAGTGCTGAATCAAATATACGAGTATACACCCTAGTGTAGAAAACCTCTACATCCTCTCAGGTGCTTTACACACCCATGGACGGTGTACATTAGCATAAATATAAATTTCTGCTATAAAAACCAATAGTAATAGATGCAAATAAAAACTAAATGCTGAAAAGAAAACAGGGGAATTCCCCACAAACTGTTAATGTTTTCACATTTTGGTGCGCATTCAGAAATATTCGAAAAAACAGTAAAAGACAAAAGCAAAAGCAAAGGCAAAAGCAAAGGGAGAAATAAAAATAAAAGCCAAAAATGAAATAACTAAAAAGAATAGCATGGTAGAGAAAATGGGTAGCACTAGATAAAACCTGCGTACTAATTCGAGCACAATATTAGCACAATAGCCGTAAAATTACTGTAATTATAAACAGCTACAGTCAACAGCTTTTAGCATGGTGACAATTCAAAATATAAGAATTTATGTATGTGTGGAAGTGTTGAGTTTGCTTACATATAAAAGCATACACGGGTCAGCGCTTCCGCTAAAAAAAATAGAAAATAAAAAAAATAAAAAAACCAATGGCTATTGTCGCTGAAACAAATCCGCCTATTTATGCAAATGAACATGCATGCAAAATGAGCAATAAAAACAAGAGGGTAACCATGTCTTCTTGCTTGAATGCCAAAACAAACACTACCACGGTAAAGCTCTGAAAAAAAAGAGGGGGATGGGGAATGGGGGTCATGTAAATTAGATGACGTACGTAAACGAGCGGGGTGATTTTGGCAACCCGCCAAAAACACACGCGCCCCCTCCCCTCCCCCCCTCCTTACCTGAGCCCGAATTCATCTGGGCATAATTAGCATTGATTATGCCGATGCTGATGGAGAAATTGTGCTTTATTTTCCACATACTTTTCGATAATTACCTGTGATTATGTTCGCGCCCATGAAGGCATGTGCTTTATTTTACATGCAATCATCCAATACACGCAAAATATTACCATAATGGCTGTCAACATCATAGCTACTTGGAAGTGAGCGTAATAGAGAAAATATATTCTGTCATAATTTAAACATCATACTCTTACGCATTCTCGTCAAAATATACATTACAAAAGACGGTCCGTTTTATATCTGGGCTTCTGAACCACTTACAGAATTCACTTTATGACATGAAAATCAAGTTGACGAAAGAGTAGTTGGCAGCCACATTTTCCTTGTGCTTCGTCCGAACTTGAGGGAGTTTCGAAACTAGGCTGTGCAGAAATGAAAGGTTTTAAAAATAAATGATGTAAAAATGAGAGAGAGAGAGAGAGAGAGAGAGAGAGAAGGGTACGGCAGTTTTTTTCGCAGGACTTTTACCAATTAAAAGCTAAAACAAGAACAATAAAAAAACAATATAATAAACGAAAATGATTTCATCTCTTAAAACGTAATTTCATGAGAGAAAAAAAAAAGTGCAGTAGGACCCGACCTCATTTCGGCTTCATTCGAGAGAGAGAGAGAGAGAGAGAGAGAGAGAGAGAGCCTGAGGCGAATGTTTTCTTTGTGGAAAAAGACAGAGAATTTCCTCCTGTAAATAGTAAATTGAATTGTCTTTCCAAACGATGTGCACAAAATGGAAACGGGAAGATGCTCGCTTCTTCTTAAGAATCCTCCATGGACTACAATGGAAGAAAACAAATTACAACAGATAAATTGTTGTTTTAATGCCCTGTCTTCTGTAAATACTGGAGATAGCAGACAATAAAAGAAACCTTACACAGTACAACCGCAGTCATTTGACTGTGCGATAAGAAAATAGGGAGGCTGAAGACTACGAAAACCTGAAACAACCACAGCTATATTACGGTATAATATCAACTGAAAATCAAATATATATAGAAACTTCCCAGGAACGGTTTGCATAAATGGGATCAATATAATTTGTACAGAGAAATACATATAATTATATCAGCCTTCGGTAAACGACTAAAGTAATAAAAATAACGCTAGGTAACATCTCGCAAAAGTTTCTGCAAGTAATATGATCCACAGAACAAACATCCAAAGTTCCCCAGTCTACTTGACAAAGCTTGATTCGAAAGGTCAAATGAAACCCGATATTTCCAAACAAAAATCACTTCTTGATATACCTAATTTGTGCAACTTCTACTCGTCACATGATTACTTTCTGGGTAAATCATGGAAGCGTGAAACTGAATGTTTGTCTTTAGATACCTAATATCGAGGACATCTTTGTAACTTAAGCATTGCGAGACTGGCTATGTACTGGGTATCATGAAGTTGTTCGTTTCACTTTCTATTCATAAAATCTAGTTTCTTGTAGGTTTCAATTTCCTAATTTTCAAAATAATAAGACAACACCTTATTGCATATTTATTTCGAGATCGCGTAGGTTAAGTGTACTATGCAAAATGTTAACTCTTCGAAACAAGGTATATACGAATTCTTAGCAAAGACTTTGCACACTTATTTTACTTAGTACAAACGTATACAGAAAAACACAACAAACCCTTCCCTTTCTGAGAACATCTTCGTAGAAAGTTAAAATAAAATAAAATAATAAAACAAAATAAATTTAAGATTGGCAGGGTCTTTACTCATCAATTTCCCTCAAAATGCCAAAGAGCTACATTGCAATCCTCTCGGAGCTTCATTAAGGTAATCATAAAAGACTAAAGGTTTTTATTTTGCTGAAATAATTATAAAACGCAAACTGCATTTCATTTCTGAGATATTATCAAATACAACTATCCTTAATTTCCTATAAGGCTTCATATATTCTTAACCCAGAAAGCACCAGTAAAAGCTATATTCAATTTCATAAAAGTAATAATTTGGTTGTGGTCATCATAAAAGCAGCAAAAAATACTTACATCTATATCCAATTTAAATATTTTTCACTAAAGTACATTAAGTCTACTACATGAAAATGATTGAGAAACAACACTATGCCTCTAAGAGCAACAAGAAGTTGTATACCAAGGTATCTCTTGAAGAAATTTAGTATCTTGTTACTGTCATCAATATACCCTCACGCCTTGTACGTGCGCCCCTTATAAAGCTAACGCGTGGACCTTAATGATAAAGCTTTTTAAATCACCTTGACAATATTTACGACCCGAATGATTAAGTTAATGAACTACAATCTACCATTAAGCTCACTTCCAATACTTTTACGTCTGCGCCACTTACTCGAATAGCGTGGGTTTATATTTATTTACAGGTGGCACTGGCGGTGTGAAAAAGACAGTGATGTTTGGTAGCAGATGGTTGAAAGTGCGTTGGCGTATTAAAATTGTGTTTCATGGACCGTATCCTTGTAGTAGACGGTTGCTGGTCTCCACATAAGAACTCTTTTGCAATGGTAAGAAAATAAGCGGGTACTGGTGGGTCTTGGGATGTTTTTGTCTATTCATATGTATTCCAATTCTAAATGCCCATTCATTTCGTGAATTTCATTCGACTTACTCAGCTGATGCTCATGTATTCATGTTACTACTGAATAATAATTCCACCACTCTCTCTCTCTCTCTCTCTGTCTCTCTCTCTCTCTAATACACACACACACACATATATATATATATACATATATATATATATATATATATATATATATATATATATATATATATATATATATATATATATATATATATATATATATATATATATATATATATATATCTTCTAAGTAAAATACCACAGTATGAAATACTGTTAAACATAGACACATAAATTACTGTTTACTAACATTGTACCACAATGTTTACGCAAGACTAACTTAAAACCACGTGAATGAATCCACATTTACCTGCCCCGTTTTCACTAGGAATACAATGAACAAACATACATCCACACACACTAAAAAAATGCTTCGCTTGCAGTCATGTACCACATTCCTTATTAACACTTACTGTCCAGTGTGTTAACAAACATATTAACACACTTAAGCAGCGGTAATAGTTACTGCCGTTTGTTTTCCTTGACGCACTAACCAAAAGATAACCTTAGCATAAACTGCACACTATTTTCATCAACACATTAATCTAAAGGTAAACTCAACAATTATTTTCCGCTGTTTACAGAAAAAGAGCATTAACTACTTTTATAGCCATGTTAAAAAAGAAGTGTATTTACATAGACATGAAAACATAAAATTATAATTTTCGCTCGCATTTGTTTAACCAAAACTGCGAAATAAATAGAAAAACTGAACTGCAAAGGACCTCTTACACAAAGCATTCTAGTAAGCATTCTAGTCCATAAACATATAAATGATGCCGATTTTTGTAATGGAATGGGGACTATATACATTTAATTCAGTAAACCATTTAAGATATATAAATATATTCCGAATTTTTTTATCTTATTACTAAATCAAATTAATCAAGATTTAATGATCTATGGAATACTCACCCACACAATCAATACATACGGTATTTCTCTTAAACAAGTGAATAAAGACAGCAGAATAAACTAGTGAACACCCAAAATGAAAATACAAAAGCCTTCACAACTAGATAAAAACAGGGACATGAAAAAAACACATCTGACAATGAAATGACTTGTCTATAAAACATCCCATTCAAACAGTAGTCCCCAATATTCCATGACTGCTTTGTACAATCACGAAAACTTCTACGAGCTTTTCTCCATTATTTCTTCATGACATAAAACCTTCATGTCCAAAGTTGAAAGCTAAACAGTTTCAAAGGTTATTCCCAAATTCGTCGTAAGTATGAAGACAAACGAACACAGAATTTTACTCGAATTATTCTCCATTGTTTTCTTGGGATAGGGGTAATATTTCGCAGACAGGGAGAGCGGTCATGCAGGTGGTGAGAAATGACCCCGCATGCGCCATATCCTGGTTAGCAAGCTACCAGATTCATTAATCTTATTCTAAGGGAAAGGGGGAAAATTGTTGTGTTTACTTTCTGCTTGACGTTCACGCCAGCTGACGCAAAAGCACGGGTTAAGAGGGGAAATCTTATAATAGAAAGAAGGGGAAAAAAAAGTAAGTTGGAAGGGGGACGAAAATGCAAACAGGAATGATATTGTTTCATTTGCTTGTTCGTTATTCGTCCTTTTGTTTCCTGAATCTTATTCATAATATTAGAATAAATGATTATAAAACATATATAGATGCCGTCAAGAAAAAAAATTACATTTTCATGGGAATGGAAAAGGCACCTTTACGCAGCTTAAGATGGGTTGTTATTGCAGCGCGAACTTAAAACCAGTAAGAAATTTACTGAATTTGAATTTCGTAAGTAGAAGAAAAATAACACACACAGAGGGACAATTTCATAAGGAGTGAAATTTCAGTCATGATCATATGCTTGACACCAAAAATCAACATCATACCTAAAAATGAAAAGGCATGTAGACAAAGGATATGTGAGTCAAGGTTGCTTGTGAGTGACATAAATAAATAAAATAAAATAAAAAAGAATGGAAAAACATATCATTTATGGTTTATTGGGAGTGACCATAAAATATTTAAAAACATACTTATGCTTTATTGTTTCAAAAATACAGAATTTTCAAAGGTTCAGGACAAGTCATCAATATTGTGATTTATCCAAACCACAATACACATTGCCACTTCCAACACAGCACTCTCTCCCTCGGATAAAAGTCACATGATGACCCTTAACAGTCACTACTAACTTTATTCCTTGCTTTCTTCAAGCAGGATGGTGATTCATACTTATCCTTTTGTAGTCAGTGAGGGCGGATACGCCTTCATGGCATCGCTGTGTTTGTTAGTGCGTATGAGCGTTTGCACTATCATTCAATCCTCGGTGCGGCCATTTTTGTGCCATCCTGCGCATCTTCTGTTCCATTGCCTTGGGGACTGTTTTTACTAGAAGGTTATCCCGCGAACTTTTGCTTGATTCGTTTACGGCCTCCCATGGACGTATCGGCTTGCAGTCGAATTCTCGGTATCATTTATTTTCATGTGTCATCACAGTCGACTTCCTCCAAACTCGCCTCTCTCTCTCTCTCTCTCTCTCTCTCTCTCTCTCTCTCCTCTTTTCTTTCTTAATATAATCAAAGATATTCTTTTACAGTCCAATCCTCGTTTTTCCCCATTTAATGTAAGTGAGGTCTCTCTCTCTCTCTCTCTCTCTCTCTCTCTCTCTCTCTCTCTCTCATCCCAATTATTCTGGTTATTCTTATGATTTAGGAAAATTGTCTCTTATCCTGATTCTCTCTCTCTCTCGTAGTAGCCATCTTGCTTGGTGAGACGTACCCGCGTGAAGTCAGATTAATCAACAGATATCACAAGTTTAACATACGACTAGAATTTGAGAAATATCTAGAAGTGTTCGTGAACTATCGGTGATAAGATTAGTGTGAAAAATAGTAGGATAAAGCGTCTTCTAAGTAGTTTATCAAGTGTAATACTATAAATCAGAACAAGATGGCAGTAAGTTCCAACTGCGGGAAGAGGTGGCGTAATTTGGCGTGTTTAGCAGATTCGCAATACGATGAGGTAGCAGGAAGGGAACTGGCATTTCTCATCTATGAAATCAGCAACAGTCCTAACCAAAAAGATACAAAAGCATTCATAGATATATTAGAAGGATATAATCCTTCAAACTGGAACAAATCTAATGAAAACATCTTGAAAATAATGAAGAAGTTCCAAATAAAATCCAAGTGGTCAAGAGACTCATAAAGAAAATATACATAAACCAACATATTCCGACAAAGAAAATGAATAAGGTGAATCTTGTGAATATCCTAATTGATGCATTAGGAAAAGAATGCCAAAAGCATGCAAAACTGTGTAAGGTTTGGTATAGCATAGTCAATCACAAAACCTAATCAGAAAATGTGCTGCATGCAACATTCCGACCCATCCACAGTGTGCTGAGGTAATACAAGATTTGAGAAAAGATACAAGAATTTTTTGTTCAACATGTCTATCATGGATAGACAATGTTATTAAATCAAGATTGAATGTACAAATAGTTGAGGATGAAGAAGAGGAAGAGGAAGAAGAAGAAGAAAAAGAAGAAGAGGAAAACGGAAGAGAAGTAAACAAAAATGAAATTGACCGAAAAATAAAAAATAAGGGGAAAAACAAAAACAAGAACAAGGATAAAAGTATGGATGCAGAGATACTCATTGATACTACATATGAGGCAATAAAGCAGCATACCTACGAAGAAATAAATTACGATATGACAACAGAAAAGCAAATCCCGAAGAGGCTCTACCCAGATCTATACAATGACGGGAAAGAGGAAAAAAATAGACAAGAAAGACAAAATCTGCAACCTTTTGAAAAGAGGGAATTGCAGATTTGGAGAAAGATGTTACTACAAACATCCTAAGATATGTCAAAACTATGAAATATATGGTAAATGTGCATACTTAGATGGATATGGGGATGATTGCAGAGATCTGCATCCAAAATATGTAAAAACCTAAAAGAAGGAAAAGGATGTAAGTTCGACAAAAAATGCAAATATATGCACCCTGTAGCCATGAATCATAATCAAATAAATAACCAACCAAGTAATAAAATCCAAAATAAGAAAGAAACAAATAAAGAGAGAAATCAAGAATATCAGGTAAAAGAGAAAAGCAAACCACCAATGAGATATGCAGAGGTGTCAGCAAAAAATTTCAAAGCATCAGCTCCGAAATTCTACTCAAGAGATAATAACTGTATTTATTATGCAAGTGGATATTGCAGAAACGGAGAAAAGACGGAGAAAATTGCAGATTCAGACACAAAATGAATAATTATGATGAAGGAAGATCAAATATTATGGAAAAGTTGGATTTTTTAATGTCAGAATTTCGGAAAGTGAAAAAAAGAACAACATCACCAGAACAGGAAAGGAGACATGGGAAAAATCCTTATTACTACCAGTATTAAATGAAGGAGAAAACACGCAAACCATCATAGTGATGAATGCGCAGGGTTTAGTTACGAGTAACTCAAAAAGAAAAATAGAGTACTTAGAAGAACTAACCAAAATGAAAAGCAAAAATAGATATAATGAATATAAGTGAAACCTGGTATTCCCAAGAGACTGGAATGATGATCAAATAAAAGGGTTCCAAACTTATAGATCAGATAGAAAAATAGGAATCAAGGGGGAACTGCAATATATGGGAAAGAAAAAAAAACAAGGAAAAATATATGAGAAATATAGTAACTCAGAATGTGAACTAATAGCGGTAGAATTTGAATCTGAAAAATTGATGAACATAGTAATATATAGACCTCTAATACTAAAGAGTTTGACTTAATAATTGAAAAATTGGATGATATATGTAGAAATCACAAGGACTGGACTATTCTCCTATCTGGTGACTTCAACTTTCCTTTCGTAGAATGGAAAGAACGAATAGGAGATTGTGGTTGTACTTATACATATAAAAAGAGAGTAATAGTAGTGCAGAAGATAAGAGGCAATTTGAAAAGCTATTAGATATGCTACTAGAATACAACATTCAACAAATAAATCACCTGCCAACAAGAAAGGAAAAATACTTTAGACCTAGTATTTGTGAACGAGATGAATTATGTTAAAGAAATAATAGTTTATAATGCGAGTATTTCAGACCATAATGTCATAGAATTAACAGTTCATTCCAAAGCAAGTGAAAATAGAGATAAGCAAGAAATGAAAAAGTGTGAAGGATATGGAAAATACAACTTCTACAGTAAAAATATAAAATGGTCAGAAATTAATGAAGAATTAAACAAAGATTGGGATAACATTTTCGTAAGTGATGACATAAGGGTAAATACGGAGATATTATATAAAATATTGGAGAAAATAGTGGAAATATATACCGAAGAAGAAAAGTAAATCATTCATCATGCATACCAAGAGACAGAAGGATCTTGTTCCAGAAAATCAGAAAGTGGAAAAAAGGTCTTGCAAAAGAAAAAAATGCATGGAAAGTTATAGAACTAAAAAGTAAGATAGAAAATGCAGAACAAAAGATTATACAATCAAAAGAAAATGAAAAACGGGACTTGGAAGAAAAAACCCTATTAAATATCAAGCAAAACCCCAGACTATTATACTCATATGCGAAGAAGATGAATAAAAGAAGAATAGAAATAGACCCTCTGAGAATTGAAGGGAGATTAACGAATGAAAAAAAGGAAATTTGCAACATACTGGCAGAACGATATAAGAGAGAATTCACCCCTAGAATAGATAATGAAGATAATGATATAGAAGTAAGGGATGAAAATAGTGAATATTTAGCTGACATAGATATTAATGAAGCTGATATTGTGCAGGCTATTAATGAAATTAAAAATGGAGCTGCTGCAGGGCCTGATGGAATTCCTGCTATTTTGTTAAAGAAAGTAGTTCATTCTATCGCAAAGCCACTTGCAATATTATTAAGACAAAGTGTAGATACAGGCAAGATTTATGATGAGCACAAATTAGCATATATTACCCCTACTTTCAAAAGTGGATCAAGACTAGAGGCAAGTAATTATAGGCCTGTGAGTCTAACATCACATATTATGAAAGTGTATGAAAGGGTAATGAAAGAAAAATATTATGAAACATTTTTAATAAAAAATAATTTGTTTAATAAAGGACAACATGGTTTCGTACCCGGAAAAAGTACACAAACCCAACTGTTAGTCCACCGTGAGAACATATTCAAAAATATGAAAAGCGGAAATTGAAACAGATGTGGTTTATTTAGACTTTGCAAAAGCTTTTGATAAAGTAGACCATAATATATTAGCGAAGAAAATTAGAAAACACAATATCGTGGATAAAGTAGGAAGATGGTTAAAAGAATTTTTACACAACAGAAAACAGATAGTTATTGCAAACGACGAGAAATCGGATGAAGCCAAGGTAATATCTGGTGTGCCGCAAGGTACGATGTTAGCTGCAATACTGTTTGTTATTATGATTGAAGACATAGACAATAATGTTAAGGATTCGGTAGTGAGTAGTTTCGCAGATGACACAAGAATAAGTAGAGAAATTACTTGTGATGAAGATAGGAACGCTCTACAAAGAGACCTTAACAAAGTATATGATTGGGCAGAGGTAAATAGGATGGTATTTAACTCTGATAAATTTGAATCAATAAATTATGGAGACAGAGAAAGAAAGCTATATGCATATAAGGGACCTAATAATGAGACCATCACAAATAAGGAAGCAGTTAAAGACCTTGGTGTGATGATGAATAGGAACATGTTATGCAATGATCAAATAGCAACTCTGTTGGCAAAATGTAAAGCAAAAATGGGAATGTTGTTACGGCACTTCAAAACAAGAAAAGCTGAACACTGATTATGCTTTATAAAACATATGTTCGTAGTCCACTTGAATATTGCAATATGATATGGTACCCACACTATCAAAAGGATAGTGCAAACCATAGAGAGTGACAAAGGTCCTTTACAGCTAGAATAGAAGAAGTTAAGGACCTAGACTACTGGGAAAGACTACAATCTTAAAATTATATAGTCTAGAAGGAGAAAGAGAACGCTACATGATAATTCAGGCATGGAAACAGATAGAAGGAATAGCAGAAAATATCATGGAACTAAAAATATCAGAAAGAGCAAGCAGAGGTAGATTAATAGTGCCCAAAACTATACCAGGAAAAATAAGGAAAGCACAGGACATTAATCCACTACGCACCAGCATCGATAATGCAGCGTCTATTACTTCAATGCGTTGCCAGCTCATCTGAGGAATATATCAGGAGTGAGCGTAGATGTGTTTAAGAATAAGCTCGACAAATATCTAAACTGCATCCCAGACCATCCAAGATTGGAAGATGCAAAATATACCGGAAGATGTACTAGCAACTCTCTGGTAGACATTAGAGTGCCTGCTCACACTGAGGGACATGGGGCAACCGAACAAGATGTAAGGTCTGTAAGGTAAGGTAAGGTCATCTCTCTCTCTCTCTCTCTCTCTCTCTATCCCAATTATTCTGTTTATTCTTATGATTTAGGAAAATTGGTTCTCTTATCCTGATTCTCTCTCTCTCTCTCTCTCTCTTTCTCTCCTCTTCTCTCTCTCTCTCTCTCTCTCCCAATTATTCTTGGTTATTCTTATGATTTAGGAAATTGTCTCTTATCCTGATCTCCTCTCTCTCTCTCTCTCTCGTCTCTTCATCCATTATTTCTGTTTATTCTTATGATTTAGGAAAATTGTCGTCTTAATCCTCCTCTCTCTCTCTCTCTCTCTCTCTCTCTCTCTCTCATCCCAATTATTCTGGTTATTCTTATGATTTAGGAAAATTGTCTCTTATCCTGATTCTCTCTCTCTCTCTCTCTCTCTCTCTCTCTCTCTCTCTCTCTCTCTCTCTCACCCTCTTCTTGTTTCTTAATATTTATTTTGCCCCAAATTTTGTTTTCTTAACTATAATTCCCCTACTTTCCATTGCATTTAGAAATTCTCTCTCTCTCTCTCTCTCTCTCTCTTCTCTCTCTCTCAATGTTTTGCTTCCCTTAATATAATTCCGGTTCTCAAAACTTCCCTACTTTCCATTTAATTTAGAAATTCTCTCTCTCTCTCTCTCTCTCTCTCTCTCTCTTTTCATGTTTTTTCCTTAATGTAATTTCGGTTCTCCCCTTCAATTCCTCAGTTCCCCTTGAATTCTAAAAATTCTCTCTCTCTCTCTCTCTCTCTCTCTCTCTCTCTCTCTCTCTGCACGTCCTGAACTTTCACTCAGGTTTTCATTTTCTTCCCAACATTCTAAGGCAATTTCAGCCCTGGTTATGAACACGAGATCCTGTAAATGAATCCACCCATTGCCAACAGAAGCAGCCTTCAGTATGACTATTTGGGTTTACCGTAGGGCCGCCAGTCGCTAACAACAGTCATTTGCTTTCAGTCGAAATCATGTAGGACTTTCCGGCTTTCATTGCGGCAATGCACGATTCGAATTAGGCAAGATGAGATACGACTGGGGAAAATGAAAAGGCTCAATGCAATCCCCTGGTATCATTTCCATGGTAATTCCCAACCACTGCCAGCTCACTCTCGTTCAGGACTGAGAAAGAATTTTATTCCGTTATAATAATAATAATAATAATAATAATAATAATAATAATAATAATAATAATAATAATAATAATAATAATAATTTTAAATATTTCCTGTCTATGTGAGTTACATTAATAATGACAAAATCTAAAGCTACGCAAACTAAGACAATAACCTCTGATATACAACCACAACTATTGCTCACATATATTATAACATGATCTTGAAAAGTGTTGTAATAATACAAAAACACCGTTAATAAAACAATAAAAATAATGGGAATTCTAACAAAAAACTGAAGGGAATTTTGGTGCAAAAATCGAAAATTTAATTTGTTTTGTCCGTGTTTGTATGTCTGTCACGGTGTAGGGGTTTGATTGTGAGTTAAAAACTTCTCAGGGTGACATAGAGGCCGTGTGCGAAATTACATCTGGGTCTGTCAACCTGTTCGGTTTTTCTAAGTGGGGACAGTATATTTGTTTGTCCACTATAGAAAACCGAACAGGTTGACAGACCCAGATGTAATTTCGCACACGGCCTCTATGTCACCCTGAGAAAGTTTTTAACTCACAATCAAACCCCTACACCGTGACAGACATACAAACACGGACAAAACAAATTAAATTTTCGATTTTTGCACCAAAATTCCCTTCAGTTTTTTCATTTTTCACCGACACTCCACCTTTCTTTCCCGGTACTGCCAGACGTATGATTAATCTCCTACACAATAAATCCAAATCCTCTATAACATGAATTTTTGACCAGAATTTACCTGAAATATTATTATCATTTATGAGAATCATTAATACAATTGTTTATTACCTCGGTAAAATCAATACTGAAACCCTATATCGGTTTACATGTGGTTTCCAATCCTCGCCAGGGAAAAAAAATTAACAGACCAAATGCTTATGTGATAGACATACCCCTTCATTAAAAAATTACTTGTGACGAAATTAACAACTTTTTTGAGTCATTTCAAGCCAAACATATTCTAATCATACTTGTCAATAAAATACAAATTCGTAAGTACCCTGCGGTATTACCATCATCATATCTAACTACCTAATCCACAAGAAAACTCTGTAGTTTTATACAATATATATATATATATATATATATATATATATATATATATATATATATATATATTCACATTTCTGACCATTTACTCCAACGTAAAATTCTATCTAATTCAACATATGCTCGTGGAAGTGACTGCTGAGGATACAAGATCAATTCAACACAACCAGAGTTGAATGGATTGCAAGCGAGATGCGACAAAAATTCATTTGTGTGGCTTAGCGGCTGGCTATAATGTGTAAGGTATGTCTACAAGAAGAACGGGTGATGGGAACAAGAAGTTACCAGTAGAACAATGAAGTTGTTTGGTGGCATTTTGATGACTGAAGCAGTGACAGTAAAAGAGTAATACGTGTGTGTGTGTGTATGTGTGTATACTTATACAAGAAAAGGTAGTGTGTGTGTGTGTGTGTGTGTGTGTGTGTGTGTGTGTGTGTGTGTGTGGATTATGTGACAGAAAAGGAACAATGAGTTTGAAAGTAATTTTTTAAAAAAGTGGGGAAAAAAACGAATGTAACTATCAAGGACCTACAAAAACCTTGTGATAAAACTGACAGAGATGCAAAGCGGAGTCCAGTGAGGACAGATAGTATAATAAAGGTAATCCGATGAGATCAATATAACGTTCCTTGTGGGAAATCCACTTTATTTTTAGAAAATAGCCTCTGAAGCGGGTACAGGGAATGGGATTTGCTCCAAAGAAGACAGGATATCAGTCACGCGTTGAATCCACCTACACACACAATACCAGTTGCCTTGACATTATACAGGATATCCCAGATCTACGTCTCCTAGTAGTACTACAATAATCTCCTTACATGCGTGAAATGGCTTAGAGGAAAGGCACTGACTGGGTCAGTATTAGCAAGGGCCGTTGTTCAACTTCTTATTGCTGCCTACGAGTCGACGCAGCGGTAGCTGGGCTCCAGCTGGGGTAAAAAAGAACGATGAAATACAGGGGTCTGGCAAAGCAGATTCATCTACAAAGAATTTGTTGAGAACCGGAAGTAACTTCCTGCCCATTTAGGAATAAGGCGTAGGTGATCTTATACATGTGTAAATAATAGATATATATAATACACAACACAAACATATGTATAGTGTATTATCATGAAAATTTAACGTAAGTCTTTTAAAGTTCCCCAGAAACGTAACTCCTATACGTACTTAGGTTTTGTTTACTTTTTGCCGTTAAATGAAGGTTCGGGTTTTTTTTTTTTTTTTTTTTTTTTACCACAGGGTGTTTTGCTTGTTACTGGTAACACACCCATGGGGAATAATTTCCTATTTTATTTTCATATTTTTGAGTCGTTGGGTGATTCAGTGAAGGTTTGGAAAATGGAATTTTTGTCTCTACAAAGGAGTTCCGCCCCTGTCTGTTTGAGCAAGAGGTCTGCTGCGTGTTTGAGCCTTACCAATGCCTGCCCTTCGGTCTGCCTTGCGGCAGGTATAGTATATATATATATATATATATATATATATATATATATATATATATATATATTTATAAATATAATATATATATACATATATATATATATATATATATATATATATATATATATATATATATATATAAAGCATCACAGTTTGACTCTACTTTGCTACTGCCCGCTTCCTGTGGATGTTCTGCGGCAGGACGATATTTAACGATTCGTCGTGTGTGTCTGCCCTTTTGACTCCTGCACTGTGTGAGGGCACTGTCATCATTTATTGTGCAAGCTTTTATCTCGGCGTTCACCTCTGTAGCAGCTTTCTTCGGACCTCTTCGCTGTTGCGGAGCGTTACAGCACCCGGTAAGTACATTTAAGGAACAGAGTTTTATCAACATGTAACGCTCAGGTGTATTAAGAGGTTTCGAGTTGCTGATGGTAATCGGCAGAATCATGAAGTATAGTTTACAGTATTGGATTTAAGTATAAGCGTGTTAGCTAAAAATTTGTATTATTACTGTAAGTTAGGTTTGGGAATTTGGTTGATATAAATAGAATTTACGGTTATTTTTCTTATCTTTGCATTCTACTGTCGTATGTTTGTGTTGCTTTTCGCCACCGTGAGTTTGTTATTTTACTTCCTACCTCTGGGACTTTCCCGCCTCCTGTCGGTATACATGTAAGTTGTCGGTATACATGATAGTGAGGAAAATAGGGAATCCTTGTATTTTGTTGTAGCTGAATGCGGTTTCTAGCTCCATCCATCATTTACGGCTATCTTTAATTCACTAATAAATATTGTTATTTTTATGAAAAAAAGGCCCAAACCTTCATTCAGCAGCAAAAAGTAAACAAAACTTAAGTATAAGAGTTACGTTACTGGGCTTAAAAGACTTACGTTAACTTTTCATGATAATGTGTACATGTATATAATTTGTATATGTATGTATAAGTATATATATATATATATATATATATATATATATATATATATATTGTGTGTGTGTGTGTGTGGTGCATGTATTTGTGTGGCCAATTTGTTCGCAAATCTGAAAGAATCAGGCGAAAAATTCAAGCTAACAAATTTAGTTTGTTCCAAACAAGATAGAAATGTCAATGGCCTGTCTCTTTTTGCAATGGGCAGGCCCCTCTATTACAGGGATTGACTAACTGACTTAATACTACAAACTAGTGGCATGAATGATCGAACTAACTAAACGTAAAGGTACAAACAAATCGATCATTTTCGATTGAAGTTTTTTTTCAGTGTTCTAAAGGAAAGATTTCAATTCCTTTCTTATACTGATGATAAAACCCAAACTTCTTTCTTTCTGACAAAGATAACAGCTTCAAAATAACATCAACGACAATAGTTACAACAAAAACAAAACCAAGAACAGCAACTACAGCAGTAGCATCTAAAATTCTAAATAATCTTAAAATAGGACCCATTTCCACGCCAAATCCCTCTTAAAATTTCAATGAGACAATTTAGTCAGTGATACGACTTGAAATCCAATAAACAAAGAAAGAGAGAGAGAGAGAGAGAGAGAGAGAGAGAGAGAGAGAGAGATTCCCTGGTATATCGTTGACCAACTCATAAAGTACGTACTTCAGAAGGGGTGACCAGAAGGGTCATCAAAGCAAAACCCACTCAGAGAGTACTTGATTGAAAGCAATGTTTGATCTATAAAATCTGATACCCTGCTTTTAGAGCTTTCGTGAAAGGGACAATGAAGAAGAGAAATGGCTGTAATGTAAGCTAGGATCGTACCTAACCTTTGATGAACCGAAAATTGTGCAAGTCATGTTCTCTTTCTCTCTTTCTCTGTCTCTCACCCATAATTTACGCATGTCATTCTCTCTCTCTCTCTCTCTCTCTCTCTCTCTCTCTCTCTCTCTCTCTCTCTTATAAACCTAAGCAACCATAAGCATCACAAATATCTAAATGAACAGTCTCTCTCATTGCGATGTTCCTAAACTCTACGTCTCTTCATTCAGTTAAAGCTTCAGTCAATCTCCAACCTTAGAGTAATTAAAAGTTTACTATTTGACCCCATTTTGACCTCTCACGCCCTGGCAAGGAAGGGAACTGCGTTCTATCAACCGTGCAACCAATAACTATGGACTTCTTTCTTTATAGCCGTTAAAATAAATTAGGCAATAATGGAGAGGAATTCATGATATTATTGTGCACACGAGAGAAAGTCTCAACCGACGGACTCTACAGATAAGAAAAAAACAGTTGCCATAGATAAATAAGAAGGGAAGTTTTCCAGCCAATTCAAAACGGATATACGAAAGAATACTTAAATTGATATGCTAAGCCAAATAATTACAAATTAGAATAACAAGCGAATGAATTTCCAAATATTCGAAGGAAGTTTTCATTATTTTTCTGAAAGAATTTAGTTAATACAGACAAGAGCGAATGAAGTATTTTCTTATTATCTATCATGTTGCATGCTATTTCCTTTAATAATACACAAAATCCAAGTAAAGGAGTATCCTTACCTGAACCAATGAAAGTGTACAGAAAAATAAGTAAAAGACAGAGCGTAGTATCAAATGTACCAACAGAGAAATACACATTTAAAAGAAGCCACAACGGAAGCATTCCTCAGGGTACCAATGGGCCACAAAGGAAGGGAATGTGGATTGCTGTGTTTCGTTTGGGAACAAAGACATTTACAACTAAAAGACGAACGATACTTCCCCCCGAGAGAAGTAAATAAATACAACACCTTTGTTGTCCCAGAATTAGAGAAAATAGGGAATGATTGAATGACGGAAAACAGTCAAGAAGAAAAAAGGAACAAACCAAAATTCGATTACTACTTCAGACAACGGATGTTAACGAAACTTCAATTTTATTCGTTCTTTTAATCGAAATTAGAATGTACATGGACTCGAAAAAAAAGGGCATATTTCCTCATAAGAAAGAAAATTATAAATGGTAATAACGTTTCCTTACAAGATTTCTGAATGCCAAAAAAAAATACTCCAAAGAAATTAAACGCACCCATTAACTGTAATTCATGAATTACTTTAAGTGTTATTAGTAACATGTCTTAAATTACCACCAAATAAAAATCCGCCACTTGTCTGCCCGCAAGTCTTAAAAAGCAGAGGCCATCTGCTTCATGACATCACCTTTGCAACAGATGCAAAAGTAATTCGGCATCCTCTTGCGTCATTAGCTTCATACTCTCGCTATCCTTTTTCCTTGGTTCTGTTACTTCTGAGACGAAATTAAGTCGTGCTTTTCTCGGAAGAAGAAAAGACAACTTTTTTATTCTTATCTAATGAGGCTTGCGTAGTTTCCTACCAAAAACTAAATTGTATATGATGTACTTCTGTCACAACTGCCAACTTCATTCTAAGGTTACGATGCGACCTCAGTCACTATACTCTGAACTGATGAAAACTAAAGCAAATTCTCCCCCCATAATTTAAGTTTTGGAAGTAATGTATAACTGTTAAATTGATGGGGATATCTTAAATGTAAAAAAAAATCAAGTCACTAAACTCGATTCCATACATGGGTAGTTTTACAAAAGTCAGACAAGTGGGCTTTTAAAAAATATATTCAAACCAAAAAATAGACCGGGAAAATTTTCCTACAAGCGCTGAGGTAATGTTGCTGCTTTTACCAGATTTAGGCAATTGGCGTAGCACCATCCAAGGCACTTGAAAAAGAAAAAAAAATGCAGCTGTTACTTTCTAATTTGAAGTAACACTTGAATTGTTGTTACTGATTTTAAAATTTCCATCTCAAATTCATGGTAAAGTCTCTGTTCTCAGACACAAACCTTAACCCATTATTTATTATTCATTTTATTCAACGCAAACATACAAAGAGACGACCTCCATAAAATAGAGAGAGAGAGAGAGAGAGAAGAGAGAGAGAGAGAGAGACGAGAGAGAGAGAGAGAGAGAGAGAGAGAGAGAGAGAGAGAATGTAATTAAGGGCCATTAACACGTAACAGAATTCCTAACAATGTCAGTACATCTTAAAAGGAATAGCATGCATGTTTCTCCAAGTACAAGGAGTAATTGATAGAGAAAACTAATTAAGATGTAAGGCCAGATACCGAAGGTTCAAACCCTCCCTTGAGGCCGATGGAACCTTAGCTACGTAACTCGGTAAGTTCAACGTCGTGTTTAATAATCTACGTTCATGGAAATGCCCAATGGGATGCTTTAGAATTTAATGACAGTTTTCATATCAACACCGTTTGATTCGTAACTATTTTTTATATGAAGACATGATTTAAGTCCATTTAAATACTAAACTATTTTTGATATAAAGATATTATTTAAGCCCGTTTTATTCGTAACTATTTTTTATATAAAGATATGATTTAATTCCGTTTGATTCGTAACTGTTTCTGATATGAAGACCTGATTGAAGAGTTTTGGCAAAACAAAGGTGGATTTGGAAATATGAAAATGAAATAAGAAGCTTACTGGAATATAGAGAAAATATTTGTGCAAACGAAAATATTTTTTGAAGATTAGTGGTGGATGCAATGCATACTGATTAGTTCCTAGAAGTAAAAAAATAAAATAAAAAAATAAATAAAAAATAAAAAAACAATTCCCCATTTTTGATAAACCATCTTTCATTTGACAAAACTACCACGGGAGATGGAAGTCCATCCAAGCCCAAGTGCTCTTCTTTTCATTGATATTAATGGCATCCTTGACTCTTCATCTGCCTTTGTTTACATTGAGGAATGTGTCAGTCGTTACGTCATCCCCTCAACTTTCGACGTTCTTCTGAGTACTATGCTCTCTGCTTCTTTAAAATTCTGTAGCATCATTTTTAATTGATGCATTCTGACAACATACATTTCTCCAAAGAACTCTTATTAAAGTTGTGCATGTTTACTTCGGAAAAAAAGGCAA
>NC_061092.1:38160884-38168384 GCF_015104395.2 Macrobrachium nipponense | reverse complement strand
ATAAAATTATTAAAAAGGTTGGCTTTAGTCAAAAGCTGACCTGTTTCTGAGATGGTATGGTCACGTGAAGAAAATGTCGAATGATTAGGTTGGTAAAGACAGTATATGAAGCTGTTTGGACAGAGAACGAGAGGAAGATCTACGAAATGTTGGATAAATGTTAAGAGATAAAGCAGAACAGAAATTCTTAAATATACGAAAATGCGATTGCGTACAAGAGAGCATGAATGGCGCTCGTGTTTTGAATTGATGTCGATGAACATTTTGCGTCAGTGTATGAAGCGGCGAATATTTTGAATTTTTTTTGCACAGAGTATCCCTTGTTTATCACCTGACGTATAAAAATGGCAGTGAATATATCGTCTGGCCCGTCACGAAAATAAATGATAGTGATAATGCAAAATTGTGCGTGCAAGTGTCCCTTGGCCACTTCATATAAATGTAGTCTATCATAATCCAAAGCACTCATATCCTTATCCCAAACACTTGTCCTGCGATAAACGGCCTTCATGCTTGTGCTCTGAAAGCGAGAACCTTCTTGAAGATGATGAAAATCATAATTTATACGTGATGTCTCATAATCCCTGCTCATTTTTCTTGATTCCTTATCATAAATCCACCATTAAACTACTCCTTTGTTGAACATTTTCTCTTTACATTCCAAAACGTTATTCAAATTTATTTCTGAAATCTTGCTAAGTCGCCCAAATCTTTGTGTATTATTCCAGGTTATAAATTTCAATTCACGGACGAAGGGAAGATATACAGAATGTAAACATTCGTCTCCCAACTAGCGACACTGTTGGGGATTTCACAGTTCATGTTCGAAAGGAGTGCATTGTGATGAATTACTGCAATTGCTTTTATAAAACGACTTGTGTAACTGCTCATACAAAGATTAATATTATTGCTGTATCTCAACATAAGTAATCAAATAAACAAGCCTGAAATATCCTGCGCTGACAAAACATTTTACGCGTAAAACCCTCATCTTGCATGGATACCACCATGAGTACTAATTACGACAAGATGATCCGACATGATTTATAGGGCCTAGGGTAGTCTCTTATATTTAGGTATAATTGAGTCTGCATTTGGAAACATTAATCATCACAATTTAACTAATTTTGTATACATCCATGTCTCTGTTGTCAAATTTGTGTAGACCATAGTTTTACACAAATATACACACACACGTATATTCTATATATATATATATATATATATATATTAGCATATACATACAGAGGAAGAGAGAGAGAGAGAGAGAGAGCAGCTTGGTCATTACAGAGTCAAAGAACAAAATGGATAAATCTGAGGCAATTCTGACGTCAATAGCAGGAATCGAACCCACATCCGGAGTATTACAATTACATACGTCAAGCAAAAGATTCTATCTATCTATCTATTATCTATCTATCTATGTATCTATCTCCTGTAGTCTAATATCTAGTATTTTAATAATATATGTATATAGTATATCTATATATACTATGTATATATTATATGCATGTATGTTCTATGTATTTGTGTTTGCACTACAATTACTTCAACTAATTAAAGGCCTTCAAAGTTTGGGCGATAAACACTTAATTTTTACTGGGAATCACCAACTGGTTTCCTTTAAAAAATCTAATGATTCCATACTTAGCAGAAATCGTTTCTCTCGGTACTCTCTCCGTCGATTGATACTCGTTGGAAGTAAATAAACATCTCACAAGCATCTTCTGACGCCTAAACCCAATCTAAATACCAAGGTATATAGAATAAGGGAGACCCATTCTATATACCTTGCTAAATACGACACATGGCATTAATTCGAAGTATTAAGATGAAAATAACTCCTGTTATGACCATATCTCTCTCTCTCTCTCTCTCTCTCTCTCTCTCTCCTCTCTCTCTCTCTCTCTCTCTTTATTCTTAACTTGCACACACCTCTATGTCAAGACATATCTGACCTAAGACCTTTAGTTCATATTTTCTCCGTCCAGAATTATCCACTAGGAAATTTATTGGTTTTAAAACTGACATTTTTCAGGAAAATGACGTAGTTAAAGCAGCAAGAAACTTGATTTTGTAAATGTTCTGTGGGGGGTTCGTAAATAATATCCTTTAAGCGAATTATGACGAATAATAGCGCACCGCCGAGAATACAACATAAAATGAAACGGAGCTCCAGTTCATACTTGAAGCAACGCACATATCGACATTGCTTTATTCCACTACACATATCGATGTACCATTTCCTCAGCGATAAAACCAACGGACCAAGATTTTTATCCAAAACAGAAAATAACTCAAAAATTGAAGAGTCGGACATTCGATAATATTTCAAGAAAAATAAAACGCTCAAGATCAAACAAGGTCGAAATAAGCACTAAAATTAGAATACAAATTATGTATATATATTAATATTATATATATATAATTATTATATAATAATAATATATATTATATTATATATAATATATATAAAATCATACATGATCCATACTTTACAAAAAAATTCATGTATATTATGTTTACGGATCCGGAAACACTACCGATATTCCCTTAAAGTTCGTATTATCCGAACCACAAGTTTTGATTAATCCTGCTAACACAGAAAGAAATAGGGTAAATATAGAGCAAAAACACAATGCGTACTCCTGAAAAGTTCGTGATTTTCGAGCAGCAAGTTTTAATGAATCCTGGTAACATACATCAACAAATAGGATGATGCGAATCAGAAACATAAAAAAAAAGCATAACCTCGTTTCTGAAGCGCCCTTAATATTCAAAGAAGCTGGTGTTAGATATTATTAAAATCAGGTTCATTCTTAAGAACAGTAAGGAATGGGTAAGAAAAGCGTGATCACAAAACGCAAGAGGAAAATTCCACACTTTCTATGAAAATAGTTGCGATTAGTAACTTCTCCAAAAAAAAAAAAATGAAACACACACCAGCAGTTCGTCTACACACACAAAATAGTATGTTGTCTTCATTACATTTACATAAGCAGGCACACGTAATAATAATAATAATAATAATAATAATAATAATAATAATAATAATAAAAATGGATAAGTATCAAGACCTGAAAATAGAAATAAGAAGGATATGGGATATGCCAGTGGAAATTGTACCCATAATCATAGGAACACTAGGCACGATCCCAAGATCCTTGAAAAGGAATCTGAAAAAACTAGAGGCTGAAGTAGCTCCAGGACTCATGCAGAAGAGTGTGATCCTAGAAACGGCGCACATAGTGAGAAAAGTGATGGACTCCTAAGGAGGCAGGATGCAACCCGGAACCCCACACTATAAATACCACCTAGTCGAATTGGAGGACTGTGATAGAACAAAAAAAAAATTATTAATAGTAATAATAATAATAATAATAATAATAATTCTGCGATCATTTGCATATCTTATCTCACGCAAAAACAAAAGGTGAATACAGTAAATAAGGCAATTTAAAAGAAAATTAAAATCGAAGGAAAAACTAAAATATACAATCAATAGTCACAATACTAAAAGGGCGCGCGAAAGAAAAGCAAAGCCACCAAAATAAAGGAATAATAGCCTCCTTGAAAATCCAGAAAGGACTTTCCCAACTGAAACGACACGTAGGCGCGAGAGTCCTTTCGGTAGTATTGTTTCTCTTTTCCACCCTATACCGGACGCAGAAGGGCGTCCAGGTCCTCCTAGACAAAGGTTGCCACTCAAAGGCCATTGAGGAAAAGGCCAAAGCCTTCATTATGACGACGGGAAAGTGGGTGAAAGTCACACGTCCCTTACACTCACAGGCCGGCGAAAACCAAAACATTTGGCGGACGAACATATTGCATATTTAGCCATCAACGGATGAGAGAACACTTTTTCTTATTTTTGCTACCTCGCTCGCTCGCTTGCTCACTCTCTCTCTTTCTCTCTCTCTCTCTAATATGCATACCTAGGAATAGATATACTAACCCTCTCTCTCTCTCTCATTGAGCAGACTTAGGAATAGATAAAATACACTCTCCCTCTCTCGTCTATCAGTCTCTCTCTCCTCTTCGCTCTCTCTCTCTCTCTCTGTGGCAGACTTAGGAATGGATTAAATAACCACTCTCTCTCCCCCCCCCCCTCTCTCTTCTCTCTCTCTCTCCTTCTCACTCCTCTCTTCTCTTTCTCTCTCTTCTCTCTCTCTCTGTTCAGACTTAAGGAAGATAAGTAACCACTCTCTCTCATCTCTCTCTTCAACTTGCAGAATAGGATAGATAAATACTAACCCTCCCCTCTCTCTCTCTCTCTTCTCTCGTCTCTCTCTCTCATTGAGCAGACTTCAGGAAATAGAATAAAAATACACACTCTCTCTCTCTCTCCCTCTCTCTCATCTCTCTCTCTTCTCTCTCTCTCTGGGTGCAGACCTTAGGAAATGATAAAAAAAAAAAGTAAAAAACCACTCTCTCTCTCTAATCTCTCTCTCTCTCTCTTCATTTCATCTCTCTCACCCAATCTCTTCTCTCTGCAGACTAGGGAAAAATGGATAAAGTAAACCATCTCTATCTAAACTCTCTCTCAACTGTGTGCAGAATAGGAATAGATTAAAAACTAAATCCATCCCCTTCTTTCTCTTTTTTGTCCTTTCTCTCTTCTCTCTCTCTCGTGGCCTCTCGCTCTCACTGTGCAAATAGGAAATAGATAAACAATCCATCCCCTCTACTCTCTCTCTCTCCTCTCTCGTTGGTTTTTACATTCTCTCTCTCTCTCTCCTCTCTCTCTCTCTGATACTTAGGAACGAGATAAACTTACCAAGCGAACGGATAAACTAAACCAGGATTTCCAGCAGGATGGAGTATTCTTTCATCAGCGTGACGCAGTCTGTTCATTCGAGCTTTTACGGAAATGGAAAATCCGGTGCAGGATCGATAACGTATATTTCAAAACATTTTATTTGTTTTCGACAAGTTGTAACTTTTCAATAGTTTGGGTCACGGCCAGGTCCTCACTCCCTGATGAAAATATTCTTCTAAAAGCTTTAGTTTCGCTGAAATACTGAAGAATTTTGAGTTTGAAGTTCATAGATTTTGAGAAGCATCATTCGTGTGATAATAATCTCGCAACAACTGATAGAAAACCAAGGCAACAGAGCCATGTCTTCTCTATTTCTTCCTCCTAAACATTAAATTACATTTTCTTTCTACGCAGAATTCTGCTAAATCAAGAAAATCCAGCGTTTTCTGTTATTACAGTTGGTACCGTGAAAACAAATCTTCCTCGATGGGGAGTTTTAGAAAAGAAAACTAGACCTATCAAGTCAAAGTTAATATTTACCGAAACCAAATACCTACGCGTTTAAGTCGGCAGATTTCTAAGAACCTATTCTACCATCAGAGTTGCACTCAACAGCAACAGTCCTAACTTGGAGTTCTCACAATAATAAAAACATTTATGCATTGATGAGATAAAGAAGTTCAATGGAGGCTGCTCCATCCTTAAAGATATTCAAACTTCCTTAGGTCAATGAACTGAGTATGCCTTAATAATTATAACAATAATATGCATTAATATTGATGGCAATAATAATTTGTATTTCATATTAATGTCATATAAAGATAAACAAGGCATATACAATAGTGCAAAAACTGAAATTATAGGCAGATGAAAATAAATGAAAAGGGCTAACTTGCCTTCTTTAATAATAAATGAGCTACAAAGATAAATAAAATGAAACGACTTATTTGTGAGGTGCTGAAGAAAAAGTTTCAAAAGCATATTTAACAGTGAAACAAATAAAAACATACTGATAAAACTAGAAATTCAGAGGAAAGTAATTCGAGAATTTAACTGTGATATTACAAGAACACTGAAAAACTAGAAATAAATCTACTATATCTATAATTTTCCTCAAGAAAAAAAAATAAACAAATGAATAAAAACCATGAATCATCGTAGGCTGGTTAGCACTCAAAACATAACCTTCTACACTAAACAAACGTGAATAGCGAAGACCGGGATCATCCTTTAAGGATAGCTGCTACAGTAATACAGAAATATTAATCTCAAGCGGTCGGTCAATAATAATAATAATAATAATAATAATAATAATAATAATAATAATAATAATAATAATAATAATAAATTCTGTCCCCGTAACCAAATTTCATGACATTGCCCACCAGCAAGAAACTAGCGTTCGATCCCGAGTTTAGTGACCCGTCTATCGCACTGTTTCCTAAAAAATCCATTGCATCCTTTGACCTAACCAGTGAATCAAGTACCCGTTGGTTGATTGTAGTGGGTCGCAGCATGGGCAGAAAATGGTATAGGGCTAACAACCTCACTTCTGGAGACTTGCTGAAAGGAAAAGAGTGACATACAGTGGTGCCACCGGCTCTGTGGCGGAAAGGGATGTGGTGGAAGGAAAATAATGAAAATGGGTATTTGGGAATTTATGAACACATCAGAAATTGCACGAGTCAAGAAAGGTAGTAAATGCCATTAAATACAGAAGAGAAATGACGTAATAAATGGAATAATCGCAAGGCATGAGAATTTCAAGGATAGCGATAAATACACAACGATTATCTGGGTGCTGCTGTTCAAAGATCCTAAAGAATTAAGGTGCTATTAAATTTATAAATAATGAAGAAATTTACATGTATGGAACAAAACTCGAATGTCGCACAACACAAACCACATATAAACACACACTGAAATATCCTGTCACGAAATACAATAAATGCTGGGTAGGTAGGCATTTTTAAATTATTTTATATAAAGACCTAAGGGAAAGTATGCATAAATACTAGATACAGAATATATATTCAAAGACAAACCCAAGTGCGTGACAAATTTAGTAGCAAAGAAGGCGACAAATAAAACCCGCACCTCATTTCTAAAACAGCCTCGATGTGTCGAAAATGTAGCCACTAAAATGTTATCGGCCCCTTTAATACCCGTAGCGAAGATATCAACACATACTCAGCTGTTACTCCGAAAGAAAAAAACACGGTTGAAATAAAACACCATCTGATTACATTTTTTTTTCTGACTACCAGATCTTCCTCCCCGATTAGAAATCAGAGATTCAAGAAGGGTCGTCTTTTACATTTTCCCTTTGAAAACACTGACTTTATCGGAGGTGCTTAAATTTGTGAATAAAAAAAAGAAAAAAAAGATAGTAAGTAAAAAAAATTCCCAACATCTTTTCATCTCAGGTTACAAGGGAGTTGACGGACGTGGGAGGATTAGCAGTACCTGGTGTCTATCTGATCCTACTTATTTTTATACTCGGACATGAAGTTCGCTCGTTAACATAATTTTTCTGCTTGTCTTGAGGGATCTTCTGCTATATTTTCACTCAGATTTCTCGGTACATACTGCGTCTAGAATTATTTTTATGATGCGTTGCATGTGGTACATATTTAAATAATTCGTACGTTGTGAGTAAGGAAAAGATTTACTTTTTTTTTTCTTTAGGAACGGAGCATAATTTAATAATTTATTCCAAATTCAAATGTATAGATTTATGT
>NC_061092.1:38145884-38153384 GCF_015104395.2 Macrobrachium nipponense | reverse complement strand
AAAATCAGTTCTTCCTTTCAATTCGCTGATATTTTCGTGTCTTTTAAAAGGGTTCGCTTAACCCATCGCAGCAATGTGTTGTCTCTGGTGTCCAATTGGGATCAGGTCAATCAACAAGGCATATGATCCCAGACACTTCAAGGATGTCGAAGGATGTAAACACGTTTAGAATGATGTTGACAACTACATAGCAAAACCAGCAGACAAATATGAATCTTACATACATATAAACAAAAAAATAATATAAAAAAAATCATTATTCTTCTGATATTGTTGTACTGAGGTCAGTTGTTCAACGGATAGCAGAAGCATCTAGAGAGAGAGAGAGAGAGAGAGAGAGAGAGAGAGAGGGCGAGAGAGAGAGAGCGGGGGTGGAAGAAGAAGAAGTAAGAGTAGACAAAGAAGAGGAAGCAATGCATTCTGACTTCTGGGAAAATACAATTTGTAAAATTATACTGATGGAATCCCTCATATGATAAAGACAATGTCTATCTATTTGACCTTTGAAAAATCATTGTCATTTCAAACACAAGCGCTTACAGCATCACTTCAGGGAATAAGTTTCATGCAGGGTAAAACGTAGGTAAAAAAAAAAAATTTGAAAACTCACCCCTCTAAAAGAAAATCCAAGGAGTAATATTAAAACATACACAACAGAAGACTTGTGTAACCGGTTCAATTTGAGGAATAAAGAAAAGTCCACCTAAAATAAGATCTTTGCTAGACATCTTATAACTTAAATAACAGGTAGTGACCTGAAATTTACACGCTTCTGAGCAAGAGTTTCCGACCTTAATTGAAAGAGGATGGATGATATGTACTGCAATTAGTATTCAATCAGATAAGGTCGGTCGAGGAACAGAAGCACTTTAGGACCGGACTACGGAATGTAAATAATAATACTAAACATCCCTGATGCGACAAGGTTATCAACTATACATTATACTGGTTTTTAAGGACTGAGAGAGAGAGAGAGAGAGAGAGAGAGAGAGAGAGAGAGAGAGAGAGAGAGAGAGAGAGAAAATTATCTGAGCGAAGTGATGTAACGTTTGAGTACCTCAGAACTTACTTGAACGTATACAATTTTGGGTAGTAAAGCTTCATACATATACAAATATATATCTATATATATAGTAGTATATATATATAATTATTATAGTATATATTATATATAATTTAACACTTCAGAATAATACAATTTCATTTATGAGAGGTGGCTTTATCAGATCTTTTGATGAGAAAACTTAGCCCCATGCCGACCACCTACCACGCTGCAACACTCCTACTTCGTTTATAATTACCATGAAAAATAATTCTATTATCATATAAATGGAAATATATATGTATATGTATATGTATATATATATATATATATATATATATATATATATATATATATATATATATATATATATACATATGTGCACCTTGTGTTCGTCCTGAAATTTTGTCCATTCTTGTCAAACACGTTTTGCACATCGTCCAGCAAACACTTTCCAGCTTTCTTTTCATTCTTCCTCCATAACTCGCAAATTACAAAAATCTTATCACCGCTTCGTTGTCCTCCACTCCCTTAACATGACCAAACCATCTCCGACCACTCTGATCCATATTTTCATCAGTTACTATATCTACATTTTACACCATTTATCACTTCATTGCTCACCATTCCAACCTTTCTTAGGCCACTTATAAATATGCATAAATCGCAACTGTTAACATCTCTCTCGTTAGCAATCCTTGTATATACACTCTATTCTTGTTTCAACACACTTCTTCAAGTACTCTTGGGGAAATCCCTTTTCCACCTTATTTACTCTGAATATCAGAATAAATATGAGTTAATCTCTCTCTCTCTCTCTCTCTCTCTCTCTCTCTCTCTCTCTCTCTCTCTATATATATATATATATATATATATATATATATATAATATATATATATACACACACATATATATATACATATGTATATATATGTCTATATATATAGTATATATGTG
This sequence comes from Macrobrachium nipponense, assembly GCF_015104395.2. Classification (NCBI taxonomy): domain Eukaryota; kingdom Metazoa; phylum Arthropoda; class Malacostraca; order Decapoda; family Palaemonidae; genus Macrobrachium; species Macrobrachium nipponense. Next base: position 38,151,385 of record NC_061092.1, on the reverse strand, counting down.
TATATATATACATATATGTCTATATATACATATATATACATACATATACATTTATATACGTGTATGTGCGTGTGTGCATATATAATCGCTAGCAGGTGTTTCATAAATGGAGATTTGACACCCACAAACTATGCAACGCATTCTCTGATATAAAGGGTAATTATAGCTAAAGCGTGAGAACGGGGGACTGACACCGAATCTATAAAAAAAGAAGGAAAACAAAAATAAATAAACAATACATGAAACAGAAAAGGAAAAAAGGGAGAATTCCTGAAAGCCTTTTCCTGTCGTGTCAAAAATCCTTGATTCAGATGTCATGAAAGAATCGGTTTAGGAGCGGATGAGAAATGAAGCAAAAACAGAAAATCCGTTTTTCCTCGGTAAGTGAGGTGAAGCAGGCATTCTGAACAGAGAATCAGTTTCACCCTGCTGAATTATGATTGCTTCCCAGAAGCAAGAAGTGTCTTCTGTGAGTACTCACATTACCTACCTTACGCAAACGAATCTGTATCTTTATATATTATATATATATATATATATATATATATATATATATATATATATATATGTGTGTGTGTGTGTGTGTGTGTGTGTATGTATGTAGTATGTATGTATATATATATATATAATATATATATATACTTATATATAATATATATATATATATATATATATATAATATATTATATAAGTAGAGGGGTTTACTTGGAAATGAATAAACATACATGGTTTCAGAATAACAACGTTAAAAATCCTGGTGAGGAAAGACTTAAGGTGAGGTAAAGAGTTTGCTAGATTGGGAGTTAATACAGTCAAGCTACAAGGGCAAGATTATACATGTAACGGCAAGAAGAAGAGTCGCTGAATGTATATCTGACCATTATGTGGTCGAGGTGACAGTATAGACAGTTATAGATTTAAGCTTGAGAGGAAGAAGAAAAAGTGGCTGTGAATAGAAGAGATAATGAAAATTATAGAGAAGCATAACTTATTGTAATAGGTGGGCATATGACAGGATTCTGATTAAGAAAGTAAGATATGTGACAGGGACCTGGCTAAAGGACGAAGATTATTGGTTCAAACAAAGAAGTGGGTATGTGGATTAATGTATCTGTTATGAAAAAAGTTATGTGATGTTTGATGATAAAGGCAAAATTAGTATGTGGCACATGTGTAATTGAAAATTCCTGTGATGAACTTTAGAATATATTATTGAGAGAGCAACTGGATTGGTGTAAAGTGGATCTGAGGCATGGGCGTGTTCTGGCTCCAATGTTGTGTAATATCTTCGGAGATCAATTGCTGCATGAAGTAATAAGAAACCAGAAGTAAGTTCAAATTCTAGGCTTAGAAATGAATTATGAACGAAGTGCGGAATAGTTGGTGATTGCAGATAAAAGAGTACCCTTTAGCGACAGTGAAGAAAAAGTGCAGAAACTTACTGAAATAATTTGACAAAGTTTCACAAAAGAATACTGCAATATTGAGAGAATATGAATAAGATTAAGGTTCAGAGAATAAATGGCACCAAGAAGATAGAGCAATGAATGTTGATAAAGAATGTAAGCAATTCATTCGTATATGTTGTTGAGATTGTATAAAATGGCAGACTTGCTGTGTCTGGGACTGTTGAGCCTATTTTTATGAAGAGTGGCGAGAATTGAAAAGGCAAGATATGTGGTTTGGTTATGAGGAAAGAACGGTGAAAGCTAGGCTGATGTAAAGGGGCAGTATAATTCGGATATGAGAAAAGAGAGGAGGAGAGGAAGATACAATAAAAGAGAAACTGGAAAAAGGAGGATCAACATGAAGAAAGCGAGAAAATGGGAGCTAAATAATAAAGGTGAAATTCACATTTTCTATGAGTAAGTTTGATGCACGGCTAATAAGGCTTCTAAACATAGCAGTTTAAAATATGAATGTTGTAGCCAATTGTAATTTCTCCCTGGACCTTACCCCATTCTAAGAGAAATCGGTTTTAATTTGTTAATATATATAAACACAATGTATACGTGTATGTATATATATATATATATATATATATATATATATATATATATATATATATATATATATATATATGACCTTACCCATTCTAAGAGAAATCGGTTTTAATTTGTTAATATATATAAACACAATGTATACGTGTATATATATATATTATATATATATATATATATATATATATATATATATATATATATATATATATATGTACTAACGTTGTATTGAAAAGTATACAAAAATAAACAAGGCCATAAGTAATCGTTCCTTCGCTGACACAGCAAATGTTAACAACCTAAAGAAAGCCTGAGTTGTAATTTGCAACTGATAACTGACTCCAACTCCACTTGTGAGGTACTGAACATCGTCAATAGACTCTTAAGCTAATAAACTTGTAACATAATATTCCTCTCCATTAAAACGATAATTTATCAACGGCTTATGCAATATTCCTCACCATTAAAACGATGATTTATCAAAGGCTTACAAAGTCAAATATATATATTTATAGATATAAAATCTTTGATAATCGTAAAAGAAAAATTTATATTTCTCAGTCATTCATACTGCTAGATTTTCTTACAAACCTGAATAAAAAGAAGAGTCAATAACTAAAAAACTCTCTGCTTGCCTTAGTAATATACCCTTGAAGCAACATGAAGCATTAATATTACAAGGAATACTTCATAAATTTCATGAAGCCCTGAAGCGTTCGACGTTGTGTAACAAACGTAATACGAACAAAGTAATACGAAATGAGAATTCATAATGCTACTAAATTATCATCTTGCCGGTAAATACTATTTCTCAAAGCTGAACATAGGCAGCTTAATGGTTTCACTATTGTGATACTCGTTAAATCCCACTATAACTATTAGGATATTTGTTATCGTTTGCGGAAGAGGAGTAATGTGAGGAATCTCCAAAACACAAAAGCATAAAATACCAAAGTATAAAAACAGTCCCTGAAAACATTTAGAAAGACGAATAAAAATATGAGACATGGGATTACGAGCAGTTTTGTTAATTCCCTTTTAAGGATTCACATCCGATATCTCGAGAGGAAGAAAGTATAAAATTTCCCCATGAAACAGAAAAAGAAAACTTTCTAAAACGAGGGAAGATTTAAAATATGGGAGACAGGTGAGAGAGAGACGTCACTCGAGCAATCTCGTATCGTCAGGCCATCTTGACGCGCGAGTCGGATACCCCCAAGGCGGTCATATTCCCCCGCCACTGTTTACGACTCCTACAGGATCCCTATGGATTCTGCGGTAATTAGTGCGTGTCAGGGAGAGCGCGGCCGGTGATGGTGGAGGTGGCTTCTTTTTTAAGGAACACACACGGCTACCCTTTTTCAGAAGGCGCTGGTGGGTCGTTTATGGGGGTGGGGAGTGTACCTCAGGGAGAGGGGTCAGAAGACCAGTGGGGATAATCTCAAGTTATAGGTTGAGAGAAACCTATTGATGAGGACAGCATCTTAGATAATAGGCGCAACGGACCCCAGTGAAACCTTTGAAAGTGATTAATGAGAGAGAGAGAGAGAGAGAGAGAGAGAGAGAGAGAGAGAGAAGAGAATGTAATACTCATAAAATTTGTGGCAGGATTTCTTCCTAGCTTGGAACGGTCACACACGAGCAGATCGATATCATACTCCTCGGTATAAACGTTTTACATATATTCAGAATCACTATTTACAATCTACCCGATGGAATAAGAATACACAGCAATGATATTATCCTGTTATCTCTTGCTTTCGGGAAAAGTGAACTGAAATATCAGTTCACTTTTCTCGAACCTAACGAAAGAGAGAGGAAATGAAGAAATGCCATGAGTGACGAAGAAAGAGAGAGAGAAACGGCGCGTTTGCTCAGTGATTGCTGGGCATCGTGTGCAATGGAATTAAGACTTCTCCCTATAATTACTTCTCACGCAACAGCCTCTGCACTCACATAGCGATAATTTCGGCGTGACATATCCGTTCTACAAACCATCAATAAGTCAAGAAAGGGCCCGTGCTGTCTTAAATCAACCCAAGGTCAATCAAGGTCTTCCCTGGTGGTGATCGCGTCTTGCTAAACCGATCTCTATTTCTGTATCATAAGAAAAAAGATCACTGCCACAGAGCTTTATTTCAGATAACTGTCACAAGACTCAAATTAAGCCATGCTTTTTTAAAATTATTATTATATTATATATCTTAACTTGTTCTTTTCAACAAAAGAAAAAAAAATGCTTTCATCGAATGTCCTTATTTCACTTAGCAATACTATTTGTAATAGAGCCTTCAAGGCTACATTTTCTGGCAGAACTTAATTCAGTGAGCTTTCACTTGATTACATTAAATATGCAATGTGGGAATCTAAATGATATATATATATATATATATATATATATATATATATATATATCTATATATATATATATATATATATATATATATATATATAGATATATGTATATATATATATATATATATAATATATACATATATATATATATATATATATATACATATATATGTATACATATATATATATATATATATATATATATATATATATATACATATACATACATACATATATATATATATATATATATATATATATATATATATATATATATATACTGTAAGTAATAGGTAATAAGTGTGTAAATGTAATACAACGAATATTTTTAAAGCATCCAATAATAACCGCAAAAAACGAAAATCAAGTTAGAGTTAAAAAAGCAAACAACAATTAGCTGTTGTTGATGCTGAAACTCCAGCTGCTGCTGCTGCCTAAGGCATTCCTGCCTCCACCACTTAATGGCTTTCCCCTTCACTAATGACACAACTCGAAGCTAACTTAACTAAATGCGCTGCCCTTGTAAAATAAACTCGCAGGAACTTTTGATATTTCTTTTTATAATATTTAATACATTCATACGGACCTTATATGCTTAATGTGAAAAAAGAAAAACAAATAAACAAATAGTGTTCCACTTGACAACTATTTTGTTACGGCCATTTTTATCACAACGTGTCCCGTGTACCTTAACTTTCCTATACTGTATCCTTTCTGCATTGGTTGTCCTTGTATGTATGGCCCTGAGCTAAAAGAAATATTATCATTATTATTATTATTGGCATGACATGTGAACCCCTACTCTTGATTTTGCATCAGATAAGATGGCGTCACCTAAAAATTCCGAACGCAGGTATTTTCACATAAGGATCAAAATCTTTTTTTGTGTGAAGTAACTGCATATTGTGAAATAACTGAATAATTGACAATAAGGAAGCTCCTTATGTAAAATTCCACATATTCTTGCAAAGCTATAGAGGTTCCCATTGAGAGAAAAATCACCATAGTCGATCACTGGAAGAAGATTATGATATGATGACGAAAAGATTATGTAAGCCTTCATCGATATATTACATTTTTTTTTTATCTCAGATGTTGATCCGGATAAAATATAAGATGGATATACACATCTGAAAATGCCGCGCT
>NC_061092.1:38130884-38140884 GCF_015104395.2 Macrobrachium nipponense | reverse complement strand
ATTAGATCTATATAATATATTGACAAAAGCTCAAAATACTTGAAAACTTTGCGCTACTGAAAAAGACGCCACATTAAAGATAATAGCTCTTAATTTTTCATTTTCTGCGTTTCCAAAATCTCTAAAATTGTAGTCAAGAGTTGAAAATTTAACTTACTTACATCACAACTACACCAACAAATTCTTTCTTAAAACATATTCATAAAAATTCTCTTAACTACTTTTGTTAACGACTTCATTTTTTAATACAATTATTATTATTTATTAATACGAAGGTTTTAAATATCTATTACGAAGGTTTACATATCTATCACAGAGGTTTTAATTATCATTGATCACGAAGGTTCTAATTATTATCTTTCACTAAAGTTTTAAACATTATTTATCACGAAGACTTTAGGTAGAGCAGGTCATAAAGAAAATACGAGGAATGGACCCAGCCACGTGGACAGAGCTCCTTTGAAAAAGAACAATTCTTATTTTATTTTTAAATTTAAAATTCAGATATATCAGTGTTATGTAAAGAGTGAAACATCGTGGATTTATCTGCTAACATGAATGGAAAATCACAATAAATTATTTTCACTTTTTAAATTCCAAAAATAGCCATAATTTTACTCTTCTTTAAGGACTCCCTCCCGTCAATTCAGGACGCTCAACTGATAATCTTCTTCGATCCTTAAGTACCATACACTGAATTAGGAATTTAAAGTTATATATTAGTGTATGTATTCTAATTTGAAAGATACTTAGTAATCCTAGAAATTTAGAGTCTGCAAATTATAATCAACTCACTTTGAGAAAATCTTTACTAATCTTCGTAAGTCAAACTCCCAAAACAACAAGACTATTCAACCATGAATAAAGGAACCTACTAACTAAAAATAAGAAAAAATAAAAACATATTTTACTATTCTTCTCAGGTATTAATTTTCTTTCTCAGAAGTGAAAGGCGAATAAAAAAATATAAAGAAAAAATTATTGGGAAAAATTCAATTTCGTTTTTTTAAATCCCACCCCGTCGAAACGGAATCCTCTTTAATTACGTGATCTTCTCGGAATTAACTTGAACACTAGGGTCCCTTTTGCCTGATATGTAGTCACTTTCTTTTCTTTTATTCTTCACACAGTATCTTCTATTTTACAATTGTGAGTTAAAATAAATTACGTTATGAACTGGCTATGAATCACATGTTGAAGTACGGTACAACCTCGTCTGTACAAACTGACTGATGAATACTATCTACTGGCTTCGCAAAAAGAGCTAGACAAAACTAGCGGCAAATCACACCCACTAAAACAATTTTCAGGTCGTAAAATCACTCAGGTTGACTTGAAACTTCCTGTGGTTTACGGTAACGCCTGTAACTCCCACAGTTTAAATTGCGGAAAGGGGAAACACAGAGAGAAAAGATGAAAATGAGCATAAATCGGAGACAAAAGGCGTCGATAAGACTTTCTATCGTGTAAGGTCTTTGATATTACTTATTACAAAACAGAAATGAAAACGTCTGCTTATGGCATAAAACAAAATTATACAAAGGCCAAAATGAAACATTACCAGGAATTGGGTTCTCTTTTTTGGTTACTTTTCGCTAAAAATACGAAAATTTGCTTACTAACAATGACGTGGATAGTTCTAACCAAATTCAAAACCGAAAATATACGACAAGTAGAAATCAAGAGCCTTCCATATTATTGTTTATAATTTTCAATATGCATAAACAAAAGATAAAAACCAATGCTCGATTCAGGCTTATATTCTAACAACTTATCAAAATCACCAACCTCTGAGAATTGTCAGACAACCGGAAGTAAACAGGAAGTCATGAAATTTTTACCTTCCTTTAACTCGGTAGGAAGCTTTCACCGTTTAAACATTACAAGCATCCGTTGGGATCCAAGTTTATAACCCAACAAATAATTTCGGGAGAGGGTGACGGGTTAATGAACGAATTAGTTGTCATGTTCAAGAAGAGAAACATACTTAAAAAGAATCGATTTTTATATCATTACCATTTCATTCCAGGTGCTGATACTGATTGTATTATTATTATTATTATTATTATTATTATTATTATTATTATTATTATTATTATTATTATTATTATCAAGATAGTTACCAACTCGCTTGTAAGCATTGAAATTTATAGCACCAAATTATCACTTAAATTATTACCTCACTCTGCCGTCAACATTACCATAACGATGTGATAAGGAACCACGTATGGAATGCGGTATCATCTCAAGTTCTGTAACCTAAGAGGCAAAATGTTCTGCGGTCCCACAGCTACAGGACACAAAATGCACAGTGTTTTGTTTAGAGTGGGTGGAGCACGGCACGCGAAAAATATTTCCAACCAACAATAAAGGTACAACTGATGAGACTTTTTCATTTTTCAATTATCAAGTAATTTATGCGCTAATCTGACGCAAAAGGTATGTTCAAAAGGTATGATGACATTCCTGTTTACTTACAGTAAACAAACAAAATCTCAAAGAGATACCAAAAACACACCTTTGGAAAGCTTGAATGACTATTTGCAAAACGAATAAAAAGGAATTTGATAGGGCGTAAAACACCAGCCATGGGATCTTACAGAAATACTGTCAAAAAGAGAGAGAGAGAGAGAGAGAGAGAGAGAGAGAGAGAGAGAGAGAGAGAGGAGTAAGTAGCCACTAAGAGACATATTGCAGTGAACAAATGAGTTAAGTCTTTTCGAAATGAAGGATAAACAGGGGAAAAAAAACACCGTCTTCAAAAGCCTCTTGCCTTTTGTCACTTCGATTCTCCAGGCCAGACCATCATCTTCCCCCATCGCCTCCCCCCTCCGAGTCATCTAAGACCCCTTTTAAGATGCTTATCAGCAACCTCTTGACACCTTTAATGCAACCTGACAATTAGCACCTAACGAATCTTATCTGATCCTGAAGTCAGCTATTCACACGAGGCCTCGCACTACCGACAGCGGCCCCCCAACCCAACCCCCCAACCCCGGGCTGATGGAAGCGCAAACACTTAATAATGTCCTTCGGACGGATGGGTAACAATAAAACCTCATACTGCGGCTGCTTCTTAAGACGTCAGGAGAAATCAATGGACTTGTTCCAAACGAGTTACTTGTCCGGATGAGTTTGCTTTCAATGGGCAATCCGATTAGGTTTCGAAAGAAGGAAAAAAGCCTTTAAATAAAACGTCTTTATAGGTAAGTGAGGCAAAGACTAATTGCAGTGAAGATCTTTTCTGTTTAATGGCTCAGCTACTTCTTGAGAAATTATGATAAATTTGGTCAATTTGCTCTCTTCAGCCACCAAGGACTAAATTGTAAAATTAACAAGTTATGTGCTGCATAATTTCTTGGAAAAATAAACAAAATAACGCTTACTCATTAAATTTCTGTTTTATTCACACATTTTCCAAAACTCCCATAATTCACGAAGACCATTTAAATATTAAATAAAGTATTAAGAGGTTAACGATTTCATTTGCAATAAGGATTGTAACTTCAATAAAGAAATTTTTGTTGAACTCAAATCAATCAATTTCTTTATAAGAGATATATTTCGTGCCTGACAATTCAAGCAATAATGCGCATACAAAAGGGTGAACAAATCTATATAAAGAAAATAATAATAATAATTCAAAGAACTGCTTAACCACTCAAAGACAAAACATTAATATTTCTTCGAATAAATACAATTGTATGTAAAGAGTTAAATATTATTAGTGCAATTTTGCATAGACTAATCCCAACAATACCTAATTGCAGAAACGTTTCGTTTCACTACCGAAATTTCCTAAAAAAAACTGTGAAAGCAAACATTTGCTTTTTCGGGCTTTTATGCTTGCGTAAGTATAACTGTATTAGAAAAAAAAAAGATCTATGATTACGAGTAATTGCTTCATCACATTAAGAACGGAGAAAGGATCAATTAGGAGTTTCATTTAATGCAAATGAACATTCTTTTTTTTTCTTGACTTTCCTTTCAGTTGATTAAAAGCATTCTTACTCTTAGCCAGACCTCCTCGAAATGAAAATTTACCTGTACCTTGTATGCAGATAAATGAAAAAAACAAACAAACAAACAAATGCAGAATGTAGCGGTTTATGAAGTTACAAAGCCGCAATCTCCTCGCTTTTATTCCCTGCTATTTCAAGAGCCTTGTGAGAATATTTACTTGATTACATTGTCCGTTCAAGGCTCTTGAATAAACGAAGGCCCCTAAAGATGAAAGTGTATTACCCAAGCATTTCCTTGCGACATGTTTGATGGAAATATTTGAGAAGGTTAGTCAGAGTTAATGCGTTCTCTCACTGGAGGTGATCTGTGCCTAACGAATATGGCGACAAAAATTGTGAGGCAAATATTTACTACATATAAGATACTTACTTTCAACAATGAATCCTTCGTTACGACATATACTGACGTCTGTGTAGCACAACCACTAGCTGGAATTACTGACCTGCAAAATAGAAAAAATAAAAATCTTGAAAACAACTTTATAGAAAAAAAAAATATGTAACAATTCAGAGGAAAAACCTACAAAATCACTTAAAAATAGCGAAAGGTTCAGCACAATTACATACTATACTCGGTTTTTTTTCTATCTGTCCACCCGCCTATTGTGTTTGCGTATGATAACACTGCGTCCCGGGCTTTAGATAGTTAAATTCATCTTAACTCTAATAATATCCTATTTCGAATATCAAGGGTGTAATTCGCATACAGTAAATTATTAAAACACTTTTCAGTTGCAAATGTACACCCAGATATCCTTTTATTTACATAAAACTTAGACATAGCGTAACTATTTAAAGCCCGGGACACAGTGTTACCATGCGCGACCACCACAGGCGGATGGACAGATGGAAAAAAACAGAGTATAGTTGACGTTCAAGTTACAATAATAGCATTATGACTACCAAAAAGATTGTTCAGTGCTGAAATAAAAAAATTACACTTATTCCAAGTGATCTTAGTTAAAATGTGTAACTTAAAATGTCTATTCTTACCCATTTGGAAATCCATCAACTTTAGAAACATACCTTACCTTGTTAAAAGAGACACAAGACAAATAAAAATCGAAATATGAAAACTTTGCCAAACAGCTTCATCTGTCTCTTACTGAACTTTACTATCTTGCGAGATATAAAATCACATTTCTTTACAGAAATATGACAAAATTTACAGAACTGAGTATCTACTAGTCTAGTTATAAAATACATAAGGATATATTTCATTAATATACTTCAAGACCAACCATTTAGGGAATGTACCTATAACCAGCTCGTTTTTGCAAAATGAAAATATTTATGACGCATTACGATCAATGTCCTATTGAGTCATTAAATTTTCTTTTAACGGAACTGACTGCGTCGGAAATTTGCCTGGTCTGATTTTAAACATTCATAATGGAAACTATCGTAACTAATTAAGCCTAACGAGAAACAGCGAGTCTTATCTTAATTAAAAGTGTTCAATCACAAAAACATCTTCATATTTTAGATAAATATCATCATAGGGTCCACAATGCGTAAAAGATCCAGCACTTAGTTACCAATAAATTCACAATCCTATACAAATATTATATCTATATAGTATATATCTATATATATATATATATACTTATATATAATATCTATATATATGTATATATATTATATATTATATATATATATTATCTATATATATATATATATATCCGCGTAAAAGAAGTATTTCCATATTTATATTAAAAGCGGGTAAAACACACATATTCAAAACCTGAATAACTCCAAATCCATTTCCTTTATACCAACAACAAATATAGAATGGGAATTTTGGAGTCGAAATTTTCCTCTCGAGAACTCACGGCCATACGGTTCGCTTGCTTTTCTTTCTTACCGATAGAAAAGGAAAAAGCAAGATATTTTAACTCACATCACTGAATGACTACCTCAGAGGAAGCAAGGCGGTAAGGTGGAGTAAAGTATATGTTTCCCATTCAAAACACTTATTATTTCTAAATGGAAATCCTAACGAAGTCTGCATCTATCTATAAAAAAAATGTGAAATAAGATATTATATTAGAAGAGACCTACAGAGAAATAAGAAGTTAAATTATACTTGATTAGTATTATATATCATTGTTGACCATAAATGTAAGACCATCGAATGCACTTATGTCTATCAATTATTTCTAAAGTTTTTATTCAAGAATGCCAACAAATAATCAGGCCTCGAAATTCGTCGCGCTCACATGAGAACTACAGACCAGATGCCGGGGTCGTAAATCTCTCATCGACACTTAAATCTTGTGAATAATGTGTTTTCAGTTGACCGTGACGCAACAAATGTCGCGAGGATCAACAAGCTGAGCAGAGGCAGGGTCGACGTTACATTTAAAATCAATAAGCTACAGGTACGTTTAAGTCTGCTCATAAAACCTACGCAAAGGCAAGTTTTTAGTGATCTGTTACTTTTAGTATTAAACATCTCTTCTTAATAGTGAAGTGCGATCGACCCTTTGTTTAAATTTATTTAGATCCGGAAAGAGGTAACTACGCCTGAAAGATATATCAAAATCATAATAAAATTTTTTTATTTGCAAATGAAATGTTTTACCCTTCTACTTTTCAGAATACAATAGCAAACATTACATGTAAAGCAAATTTAATCATTTGGAGATTAATGTTTTAATTATGGTTAGGCCTTATATTAAGTGAGAAAATTCAGTGCTTGCAAAATTATTGCAATATTTATGGCTAGGAATTAGATTATGTGTTGAGCTCTCTCTCTCTCTCCCTCTCTCTCTCTCTCACACACACACACACATACACACAATCGAAAATTAGGTCTAAACAAAGCTAACGACATCCGACAAGATTTATAGATCAATAAATAGGGTGATCCAGGGGTCAACAACCTACGCCATTATGAATGAGCAATATTTCAGAATTCACGGTTGATAAGTTCTTCATTTTTCATCTCCTGCATCTTAAGTCCTATATAAATCAAACTAGCAATTCGAACTGCCTTCTCCATTCGAAAGGCTTACCCAAGACTTCGCTTCTTTTCAGCATGATCTTAATTGTTTTTTTCCTTTTTTTAGTTCTTGTCCCTTCATCTTCATTTTTCTAAAAAAAAAAAAAATACTTTATTACATTTTTTATTTAATTTAAAGATGGGGCATTGGTAATAATAATAATATAGTTGTTATTATTATTACTGATTATTATATTATTATTATTATTATTTATTATTATTATTATTTGATGATGATGATGATGATGATTATTATTATTATTATTATTATTATTATTATTATTATTATTATTATTATTATTATTATTATTATTATTATTTTCTAACATTTGACCGCATACACGATTCCTCTTTTCCCATAACTTCCCTCATCTAAGCACACAAGAAATCTTAAGAAAATAAACAGCCTATTTCTTTTTTTCAGATAGAAGATCTCCTCAACACAACAGCACAAAAACACAACTGTCCTGTTATAAACCGACTGTAAGGAATCCGTAATTTGAAAAAAAAAGAAAAAAAGGAAAAAAAAATCTTCACCCTATAAATGTCGTGATGAACGTCAACTCTAAAGAGCATAAAATGTTCATGATTTCCCTTTCTTTCTTTTCCGAGAGGACATAAAAATTCTTTATTTTTTCACGGACGAATATACTTGTAGAAACTGTCTTTCACTGTTTTTTTTTTTTTTGTTCGTAAAAGGGCAAGACCTCCGAGGAAAACTGGAATCACTCTGGTAAAGCCAATATTAATGAGATACCAGTATAGTATCATGCTGTCTATTCAGGTATTATACAAAGTTAAATTAGATATTATAAGCCTGTTCATAGCAGTAACGATTTCCGAGTTGAAATATATTTGAGAAAAGCGTACATATAGTTAAAGAGAGAGAGAGAGAGAGAGAGAGAGAGAGAGAGAGAGAGAGAGAGAGAGAGATCTACTACAATAAAGCATGTGTGTGTGTGTGTGTGCGTATATATAATACACGCACACGATTATATATATATATATATATATATATATATATATATATATATATATATATATCACAAGTATAATTTCTACAGAAAAATCAAGCACATAAATTTACCACTATTACATAGGGCACACCCAATGATACACAAAACAAAATGGTCCACGTCTGTACGACTTAATTTTTAAAAACATCAGTTGATCCAACAGCTGATTTTATTTTTGGAGATTGTCTGTTACCATCGGATACTCAAGTAATATTATATACCTCTTAGTAATTAAAACTTGAATATCTCATCGCTATATTAAACTAGTGTTGCGTTATCCTTACATGGGTAACACTGCAATAGACAAGGTTTTTTCTCTATCCAAATTTCTGCATATAAAACAGTGCCAAGAAAATGTCAGCAGCTCACTTGAAGCGTTAGGTTATTGTCCTATTTCGGTATATACACCTCATGTATTTAATAAATTAGCCATCGAAAAAACTGCACAATAAGTCTCCCCATTGTTGCAACACTAGTCATACAAAGTTATTCAACAGACATCAGTCCCTCTCATATACTTCATCTACTGGAGGGGGCACTTGTTCCTTAATCGCAAACGAAGATGAACCCAAGGCTTCTCCAAGTCTGACCTCAGCATCCAATCATCCTAACTGTCTTGGCTACTGAATATCTCAAACGTTATTCGATAGGATGACAGTTGATGCTCTAAGCACTTGACATGTCAGTTTCGTTCGTGGGTGTCCCCTGCCTGTTCCGAACTACATCCGGGTGTTGAAATGGAGATGGCAGGATGTTAACGGCAGTGGCCAATGGCCTGATGTAATGTACAAGAACAACTCCCTTCGAACACTTTATTTATGCGCAGTGAAATTTATCTTTCAAGTAAGGGCAATGATAATAATTGTAATAATAATACAGCTGCTTTATAATTTACCTGCTGAAACGAAGAAACCTATAAGCCAGGCTGACAAGAGAAATATAAACTTAATGGCATATAGAGTGCCATTCTTTTCAACGAAGTTTGCCTCAAAGTGGAGGTTTCTCCCAAAATAATAACAATAACAATATGTTTTGTTGAAAATAATGGTAGTTTTCAACGAATAAATCTTATACAGGGTCTTTTCAATTCTCCTGATAATTCGTTTTTCTGAGTCAGAAAAACGAATTACCAGAATTGAAAAGACCATGTATAAGATTAATTCGTTGAAAACTGCCATTATTTTCAACAAAACATGTATCAAAGAAATAATAATAACTAATAATAATAATAATAATAATAATAATAATAATAATAATAATAACATTTATGATTCTGTCTTCGCTTTCAATCTTAATCGCAACATTAGCATTTATGCACTACTTTCACCCTTAATCATATAATTATAAAATTATGTATAGAATTTATTGTATATAGTTGAAAAATGCCATTATATTCACAACCATGTATCAAAGAAGTAATAATAATAATAATAATAATAATAATAATAATAATAATAATAATAATAATAATAATTGGAAGACCCAGAAATATACATAGACAGGAGAAAGACAGACAGAAACAGAGGACTGGCACAACAAACCAATGCACGGACAATACATGAGACAGACTAAAGAACTAGCCAGCGATGACAATTGGCAGTGGCTACAGAGAGGAGAGCTAAAGAAGAAACTGAAGGAATGATAACAGCGGCACAAGATTAGGCCCTAACGAACCAGATATGTTCAAAAGAACGATAGACGGAAATAACATCTCTCCCATATGTAGGAAGTGCAATACGAAAAATGAAACCATAAACCACATAGCAAGTGAATGCCCGGCACTCGCACAGAACCAGCCACAAAGAGCATGATTCAGTGGCAAAAACCCTCCACTGGAGCCTGTGCAAGAAACATCAGTTACATTGCAATAATAAGTGGTACGAGCACCAACCTGAAGGAGTGATAGAAAACGATCAGGCAAAGATCCTCTGGGACTATGGTATCAGAACGGATAGGGT
>NC_061092.1:38115884-38128384 GCF_015104395.2 Macrobrachium nipponense | reverse complement strand
GGAAGCAACGACGAATCTCCTCATTACCAACGTCCACTGTTCCCCTCCTGATTCATTTCCTACGAAGACAGAAAAGTCATTTTCCTCACCAGCGATCATCTGATTATCCGTGAAAAGTTTGGCAGAAATATTGTATTGCCTTTTTATTATGAGAGAGTCTTTGCAACTTTCTAATTTTCCTACGTATTCCTACCAAACTCCTACAGGCGCAAGGAAAAATAATATGTTCAAAATCATTCTCAATTATTAACTTTGGTGAGAAAGTCTTATTCGATCGATATACAGTCCCACTTTTTCTTGTCCTCTTTCAAAAGCTAATTGAGTGTTCATCTATTTGTTTGTAAAAGGAAGTTTCTTTCGAGTTACTGAGCATTATAGTCCTTACCTGGTATGGTTTTAATGTATCAGTATATAATCCCTGATTTACTAGTAATTCGGATAAAACTGGACGTCAACTATGACAGCCTATCTATGTATTAACGTAATTGGCATTGCTTTTGCTTTATTTTTATCTCAGCCTTGTTACTGCTTTTTGTTATATTTTGTTGTATTATAAAATTAGCGTAAGGAAATTAGTTTTTAAGGTTTTAGTTTTAAGCTTTACTTTGGTCTCGGCTGAGCGTCAAGCGAACTGCTTGTTAAACCTCCTCCCCGCTTGTTAAATGTTTGTGGAGCATCTTATTAATGCTAGTTTTTTTTGTTTTGTTTATCTTTTGAGTGGTTGGTGAAAAGGACACCCGTGAGGATATTGGAGGGGCGCGACTTTTTCCCGACAACAGTTCGGGCTCGCTATTCTCCCCGCATGGTTGTGCAGCTGGCTTATTTTTCTGAATCGCCCTTCGAAGGATTTGTCGTCGTCAGTATTGAAGGCGCAGGGGCATTTCTGCCATCTGCGGTGACTTACCCCCTTACTGTGTGTACTTTCCTGCGGGCTCTGATATCGGCGCTGGAATCCCGACAGAGTGGACGTGGGAGGGACATCACTGTGTTTGCCTACGATTTCTTCCTTCTGAGCTGCAGCGGTGGGGGCATTGAGGCCCGTGAAGGTGCAAGTAGGGCGGTTGCTACCAGGTAGGGAATTTCCCTTGTGTTTTTGGTTGGGTTGGGGAGCACGACAGAGTCTCCTTCCCCATGGTATTGGTGACCTGTGTAGCTGCACGCCCTTCAGATAGCTGAGTCCTTGGCCTGATACGTGGCATTCAGTGGATGTAAGAGATCAGGCTCCCTCTGTATTTCGGCCTACAGCAAGGCAACTGTTTAACCTGAATCGTTTGGGCATCCATTCAACCCTTATCACTCCATCAATCCCTTATTCAGTGTGAGGAGCTCTTCCCGAGTATTCTTTTTCTTATTTATTCTCGTATAGTGAGTCGTTCGAGATTGTTGGCATTTCTTATTGTCACTTTATATATATATATATATGCCAGTCTTTGTGTATATCTTGACACGAGTGATGCTATAATTTTCGTTATTTCTTGTGGGTATTATATATCAATTAATATGTTGGATATTTTTTATATTTAATTTAGTTTGTTTATATTTGTAGGTAGGAGAATTAAGTTTTCCCCCTGTTGGTCTCTTACTTCTTTTCCTCTCTGTTTAGTTTATAGGTATTGGTTTTATATTTATGTTGATGTTGGGCCCATTTTGCTAATTTATGCAGTATATTTCTCTTATTTTCTGTCTAGGGTTTAGTGTTAGTGTTTAGGAACTCCTAAGGGAGTAGTAAGGACTAAGTTGTGTCCTGTATAGTCACAAGGCTGACTTTATTATTCTTTTGCTTTGTTTGTTAATAAATATTGTTGAGTTTTCCTGTGTGTTTTTGTCTCCGCTGACTGAATTTAGCTGGATACTTGGTAAGATCACTGTCCTCTCTATTCTTGTGCAAAAGAACTTGCACCCACGGCCCAACAAGGGTCGTAACATATTTCACCAGCACTAGCTCCCCAGGTTCAAAAATGAACGTACCTTTACCTTTTTGTCAAAATTACCTTTCATTACCAACTGTGATCGTTCCAAATTTTCCCTGGCAAACTTCCAAGCACTAATCATTTTGCCCTTCAAGTCTTCCACAAACCTTCCAAACTTTTATTTCACCCTTCCGGTTTGATTCGAGCATTTCAAAAACAATTTCCAATGGACCGCGAACCTTGTGCCCAAATACCAACTCAAAAGGAGCTACTCCAGTAGAAGAGTTAGGGTGGCTCCTGATAGCAAAGAGGGCAAAAGGGAGGGCTTTGTCCCAATCACTACCATTATCATAACAATGTTTCTTCAGGACAGACTTGAGGGTTTTGGTGGGAATCTTTCCACCCACACCTTGACTCTCCGGGTGATAGGTACGCTGGTAATGTGCTGAATGGCCAGTTCAGCACACTTACCCCTAAATTAAATCCACCTTACTCGTGAAATTCGTCCCGCAGTCGGTCTGAATTACGAGGGAGACCATACCTGGAAAAGAAATCAATGAGTTTTTCGAAAACAACTTTGGAAGTAATACGCCTCATAGGTATAGCTTCAGGAAAACGAGAGGCTCTATCCATGATAGTTAATAAATATACGTAACCTGTTTTAGTCTTAGGTAAGGGACCTACAACATCAATTACTAACTCAGAAAATGGTTCACCTATGGCAGGTATGGGATGCAGCGGGGCTTTAGGGATCCCCTGATTAGGTTTACCCATAACCTGACAAGTTTCACATTCTCTGATAAACTGCTTCACACTCAATTTAATTCCGGCCACCAAAAATACCTAGCCAAGCTGTGGAAAGTTTTTAACACACCCAAATGACCTGAAAAAAACAAATTGGTATGAGCTAATTCCAAATAGAATTTCTGAATTGAGAAGGTACCACAATCTGTTCCACTCTACCAGTTTTATTCAATTATCAGATGCGGGACGACTAAACCTATATAATAAGCCCCTTACAACTCCAAACCTAGGTTTAGTCAGATCCTCAACATCGCCTAAGTCAAAATTAAACTCATCTTTTTGAGCTTTAATAAAAGCAGCTCTGTCCCAATCAAGTTTTCATATCATTAACTACAGTATCATTACCACTACTCTCTACTGACCCGGCCTTACTACATCTAACTCTAAACTACTTACATTAAGTCATCATCGTTATCCACATCAAGTAAACTAACAGCTTTTGCTGCGGACCGAGTAATTACAGCCACGGGACTAGCCTTTACAGATAATATAGGGAAAATCTCCCGTCCTTCGCTATCCAGCATATCATTTCCCAGGATACCATCAATACCCGGGATAGGTAGACTATCCACCACAGCCAACTCAGTGATGCGATCATACCCTGGAAAAGACATACGGACATTAACCAAAGGAGCCGACACAATCGAGTCTGGGAAACCTCCCAATAATACAAAATTTCCAGTATATTTCTCAGAACCGTTCAATGCCCTCTTCATGACCAACGACCGGGCAGAACCGGTGTCCCTAAAAAACTTCACCTGGACAACACAAGAGTCAAAAATCAAGTTTTTTCCAGGCCTACATATTTGTCATACTTAAGTTCACAATTGAGGATTAGGAGCATCAGACTTACTACTATTCCTAAACTACCGCTATCTACTACAGATCTGTCTACTGAACTACTACTTCTAACATTTGACCTATCATTAAACTAATGCTACAGGACTTTGATTATTAGCTCTAGGTACCGCCTACGAGCAATACACTGGCTTTGGAAATGCCCTGGCTTATTACACCAGAAACATGTTACCTCTACGGCCTGAACCTCTGTTTCCATTATTTATTGATTCTGTTATTTCCCCCATTTGGGTTTAGTCTCTATTAACAAAAACCTAGGGGGAGGAGGACCTCCTTGGACTCTACCCATATCCTACCACTGAAAAGGAATTAGTGACATTAAATATTCTTAGAGATATTGGGAGTCAACAAGGGGGGTTCAACTCTCCTACCACCACTATGGGAGCGAGATGAGGGGTTATTCAAGACCTTATAATTAAAATTGCCACTACCTGAACGGTGAGTTAACACAAACTCATCCGCTAATTGAGCGGCGCTACTCACTTTCATGGCCTTTACCTCCTCAAGGTGGACCCTTAACTCCCTGCTACAGGCCTTCTTAAACTCCTCAAGGAGCATCAGTTCGCGTACCCAGCGAAAGTAACTACCTGACGACTTTTCAGCCAGTCGTCGAACTGTTCCTCCTTGACACGTGCAAATTCTACGAAGGACTGTGGCAGGGTGTTTCATATAGTTCCGAAATCTGAGGCGGTAGGCCTCAGGGACCAGGTCATATGCTTTCAAAATCAAGCTTTTCACTTTTTGGTAGTCCCGGGCTACTCCCTCCTCCAAGGCATTGTATACCCGAATTGCCTTGCCCACTAACCTACATTGGATTAGAACCGTCCACATCTCTGTGGGCCAGGACAATCGGGTGGCCACACGCTCAAATGCCTTGAAGAACTCAGGGACATTTTGTTCATCAAATACAGGCACTAATTTAAGTGCCGCACCTAGATTGAACCTATCTTGAAAATTGACTTTAGGGGAACTGGCCATATTGGTCCCCTGTAACCTTGCCATCTGCAAATTAAGGTTAGCCATCTCCAACTCGTGTCGCCTTGCCCGCTCGTTCTCCTCAAATTCAATCTTCCTTAACTCAATTCTTTTGCAAATTAATTTGTATTCCACCTCCTCCTGAGTCACCCAAAGCATTAACAGGGGCCAGGGGTTCAACTGCACCGAATTAGGGGGTGGCAAAGAATAGGATTATTTGACACATTTTTAAGTAAGTTTGCAGGACCCTTATAAATGGTACCTGTACGAGGAGGATCCTCAAACAGGGTTAGGCCAGCTCTCACACTCACACTATCCTCTTCTAAATCATTCATACTCCCTTCACCAATACTATCCATATCACTCTCCCTATCACTAACTAAATGCTCAGCCTCTGCCAAGTCCTGGTTGACCTTATCCCTAACTGCCACCAATATTTCCTTCTTAGTGTCCACTGACTTCAGCGGACACCAACCATTAGCACACTCAATTAAATGCTTTTTGTTCAACACTGGTAAGTGCTTAAGGCAATCAGCCGACCCCAAAAACTCAGCTGGGTCAAAAATAAAACTCTGCCATTTTAACACAAATAATTCAGGGGGAAGGCAACACTCAAAACAGTAACAAATACTGAAGCGTCCACCTGAGTGTCGCTCCACCGACCAAAATACCGGATACCCCGAGCTCTCTATCCTGTCACGGTCGCCAAATATGTTACGACCCTTGTTGGGCCGTGGTGCAAGTTCTTTTGCACAAGAATAGAGAGGACAGTGATCTTACCAAGTATCCAGCTAAATTCAGTCAGCGGAGACAAAAACACACAGGAAAACTTTTCTATGCCATCAAGGCATCAAATTGTCAATGCATTTTAGCTGATATCGGCGCTGGATCCCGACAGAGTGGACTGGGGAGGGACATCACTGTGTTTGCCTACGACTTCCTTCTGAGCTGCAGCGGTGGGGGCATTGAGGCCCGTGAAGGTGCAAGTAGGGCGGTTGCTACCAGGTAGGGAATTTCCTTGTGTTTTTGGTTGGGAGCACGACAGACTCCTTCCCCATGGTATTGGTGACCTGTGTAGCTGCACGCCCTTCAGATAGCTGAGTATTGGCCTGATACGTGGCATTCAGTGGATGTAAGAGATCACGGCTCCCTCTGTATTTCGGCCCTACAGCAAGGCAACTGTTTTAACCTGAATCGTTTGGGCATCCATTCAACCCTTATCACATCCATTCATCCCTTATTCAGTGTGAGGAGCTCTTCCGAGTATTCTTTTTCTTATTTATTCTCGTATAGTGAGTCGTTCGAGATTGTTGGCATTTCTTATTGTCACTTTATATATATATATATATGCCAGTCTTTGTGTATATCTTGACACGAGTGATGCTATAATTTTCGTTTATTTCTTGTGGGTATTAATATATCAATTAATATGTTGGATATTTTTTATATTTAAGATTTAGTTTATATTTGTAGGTAGGAGAATTAAGTTTTCCCCCTGTTGGTCTCTTACTTCTTTCCTCTCTGTTTAGTTATAGGTATTGGTTTATATTTATGTTGATGTTGGGCCCATTTTGCTAATTTATGCAGTATATTTCTCTTATTTTCTGTCTAGGGTTTAGTGTTAGTGTTTAGGAACTCCTAAGGGAGTAGTAGGACTAAGTTGTGTCCTGTATAGTCACAAGGCTGACTTTATTATTCTTTTGCTTTGTTTGTTTAATAAATATTGGTTGAGTTTTCCTGTGTGTTTTTGTCTCCGCTGACTGAATTTAGCTGGATACTTGGTAAGATCACTGTCCTCTCTATTCTTGTGCAAAAGAACTTGCACCACGGCCCAACAAGGGTCGTAACACAGCCTATTAGGATTATTATTATTATTATTATTATTATTATTATTATTATTATTATTATTATTATTATTATTATTATTATTATTATTATTATTATATTATTATTATTATTATTATTATTATTATTATTATTATTATTATTATTATATTATTATTATTATTATTATTATTATTATTATTATTATTATTATTA
Organism: Macrobrachium nipponense; assembly: GCF_015104395.2. NCBI lineage: Eukaryota > Metazoa > Arthropoda > Malacostraca > Decapoda > Palaemonidae > Macrobrachium > Macrobrachium nipponense. The sequence goes on along the minus strand of NC_061092.1, from coordinate 38,121,797 downwards.
TTATTATTATTATTATTATTATTATTATTATTATTATTATTATAAAAAAATCATAATAATAAGTTCAGAGATCCAAAATTCCAAGCAGCAAAGAATGTTTGCATGAAGTATCGTTTTTTTTTTTCAAACGCTACAGGCTACGAACAAACAATTATCTGGCAGGTGAAAAACGTTATTGCCATAATATCACCCCTAAGCAGAACTGGGATGTCAGCTAAGATATCATATCTCTGTACTTGTCACTGAGTCAAGAACAGGTCATCGACAGCCAAGAGAATTTAAAGTGCTTTAGAGTGCTAAAATAAAAGAGATTCATGAATATATATCAATATCCTCTCTCATTTTTTTCTTTAGATCAAAACAAACAAATCCGTTTGCCATTTATTCTACAGCAGTAAATACATTTCAATATATATATATATATATATATATATATATATATATATATATATATATATATATATATATATATTGAGAGTCTATCAAAATCAAGATTATAAGCGAAAAAGGGAATTCTGTCAAGTCTATTCAAATCAAGATAGTTATCTAAAACAGATAATCTGTTAGTCTATGAAACCACATAATATACAAGAGAGATTATCCGTTATGCCAACAACATCTGGTAAGGAAGTTGCTCCAGTTCCCCAAAATAGAAGTGACGCGAGGACCAGTAGAAAAAAAAAAGAAAAAAAAAATCCTGTCTACCGTAGTCGCCTTCATCAAGAAACCTACATGACAGCCAAAGCAAGTTTTTGTTCCGGTCATCTGCATGAAAATGAAACTGGCCAAGAGGTGCAAGACTGTTTAGAAATTCTGCTTTCAAGTTTCACCTAACAACCAAGCTTATTTCTCTCTCTCTCTCTCTCTCCTCTCTCCTATTCTCTCTCTCGTCCTCTCCCTCCATCTCATCTGTCTCTCCTGCCACCTACATCGTTTAAGAACCGTATCTTGCAATCTCTACTAATTAATTACCAACCGCGAAGTCCGAGTCTCTTTATCATGCGTTCGACCATTTTCTCTAATTAGTTGACGATACATCATAATTTCATGGATAATCTTCAAGTTTAAGTACACACATACATACATACATACAAACACACACACACACACACACACACACACACACATATATATAATATATATATATATATATATATATTATACCATTTCTACACATTTCTATAAGAGGTTACTCACAACACTAACATGACAACTTTTCTGCCTTGAGAAAACACGAACGAAATGCAATATTTACAGAGCGATATAGCACAGAACATGCACAATACTTCCAATAAAACAAAAACCAAAAAACAAAACCAAAAACATACATTCCATTGAGCATGCTCACAAGTCTAGACGAAGGATAACTAATTTGTGCACCGAGACATTTTAATCTGGATCCCGGGCTATTAGCGGCGAGCCAGCTAATCATCTCTGGAAATGCCTTCATCTCCAGCAGCGGGGAGAGCTTTGTGGGAGTGGGGGTGGAGTGGAGTAATTATGTGGTTAAAAAGCATACGATTTCTAACACGAAGAGACGTTTACAGCCTTAGCGAACCAGTTCAAAGTGGGCTCAAGTGTTGATGCTATTCAAATGAGGTCCTCTTGAGTAGATCAATCATGCAAGACCTATCAAGGCTGACTCTGGAGACGCCAATCAAACGAATGTTCCTCTGGCTGCCAAGTTATTCTTGCATAAAAGACAAGGCCCCAAACTGAACGATGGAACAGTTGACCCTAAAATAAATTGTTCAACCTGAATGCTAAATGGTACTTCGGTATCTGTTGTCAAATGAAATATATTTCTGTAAAACATCAAAATTCAAATACGTATTCTTAAAATTCAGCGTAAACTCTACTTCAAGATGAGCAATGTCTATCTATGCCGGTGATGTCAGTTCCTAAATATGGTGAACTAACGGAGAAAACGCCTAGATGTATTAAGGGCGACAGTATAAAAACCCGTGAAGTAGGTTGTATCAGACAGTAATTTAAAAAGAAAAAAAAAAAAAAAAAAAGAAAAAAAAAACTATCAACACCTGAATATGTAAAAAACTATTTTATTTCATTCAAGTTTCCATCAAACAATTCGTAAAAACAATTAATTCATGACTTCTGTAGAGTAAACTACGTAAAGTGGAAAATACTTCCTATATAAACTACAAATATTTCACTATAATGATTTCATACAGTGCCCGCAAAATGGATGCCTTGAACTATGCAAGGCTTTTCCTAAGCTTAAAATTTCTTCACTATAAAAGTAAAAGGAACAAAATATTGCTCATATATAAAGAAAGGAGACGATTTTAAAATGTTTAACATTAGCCATACCCAGCCCAAAAACTATAAACTACACGATCGTTCCAAAATTATTTTAATTCATGTAATGAATAACATATCTCACTAGAATTGGATATATATATATATGTGTGTGTGTGTGGTGTGTGTGTGTGTGTGTGTGTGTGTGTGTGTGTGTGTGTGTACGAACAAAGTATTTATCAGCTAAGTAAAATGAAAAAAAGGACAGAACAAGAAACTGACGTGGATGTACTTTCTGGTTTTAATCTTGAATTTAACCCATGCTGTATTTCAAAGCACAAGCAGAAATAATAATAATAATAAAAAAAATCAAGAACTCAAATTTTTTATCGATAATCATACATTGGATTAAAGACAAACAAGAGCAAAAGAGGAGAAATAAGATTTCATTAAATGGATCTCATTTTTTTTCTAATTCATTTACTGAAAGGCCAGAATTACAATATATTTCTGTTTAATTCAAAAGCAAATATGACATTATGAACTCCATTACTTTCATGCAAATCTACAAGGTGAAAATGAACGTGTTAAATTAACCTTTATGTTTTCATCGGTGACTGTTATTTTACCTACAAGGCAAAAATAATCTTATTACGTAGATCCCCTTGTTTTCGCGAATTATGCTTCTAATTCTTCAGTTCAGGTCCCACAGGAAACTGAAAAGTCGCATATTAAATTAATTCAATTTTGCTTTTGTTTTGTCCTTTCGATTCGTGTTCTACCGAAGGCGCCCTCAACTGACGTTGCCCTTATACCACACCGAGTGTGCATCTGGAAAACAGGTTTCAATTAAAAGCTGAAGGAAACCTGATCCCGTCGACAAAACGGCCAAAGATGCGACAGAGATATTCAAAGCAGTACTCCAATAAAACTCGCTATTTATATACGCGACTGTCCAGGACGACAAATTACCTTATCACTGCCTGGCATCGGATCGTATATTTCCCAATCCAAAAGTCGGGTCTAATCGGATCCATTAAACTCACTGCAGCTGATACTCTGTGACCGGATGCCAGGAGCCGTACAAAAACGGCCACGGTTTAGTTAACTCTTGTTCCTATTTACTGCCTCCATCAATTCTAAGGGAAATAGCCATGGCTCTCTCATTTGTTGAAATGCACAATAGCAAGACGGGATTGATACTAGACAGTACAGACGAACGCAACATTTTTAAAGAATAAAAATAAACAAACTGCAGAGAAAAGGCAACAGAATGTTATTTTTTTCTTTTACAAATATCCACTATTCCGTATGAGTGCTTCAATAAATACATAAATACACTGCTTAGCTTGAGAGAACCTATAGCAGCTAAGATTTACTATTATCAATTTTACGGATAAAGTGGTAAAGATAGCTGTATAAAATTAACAAGTTGATAGTACTAGGCAAACAAAAATTAAACAATCGGCAAAATATAGCAGCTATAAAAAGGTAGCAAAAGACTAAACATTACAAGTAAAATAGTAATAAACTGACATGAATTTATCTTTCTGAGAAAAAAATTAGATAAGAACAATTTATCTTTCGGCGAAAAAATATACATACGAAATTTACGTTATTTCCTCTGCCTTACACAGAGGATTCTACCGGAATAATCAGCAGTTAATCAGTAGCGTGTGCAATTTTCCTCTGAAAACGTAAGTAACACCAATACAAATTTAATGTCAAATTCTTCACCTTGTGCTTGGTAACTCTCTCTTTACATCGACCTCGTTCAATCGCCATAATCAAAGGCCAAATAAGGAAATACTGACCAATACACATTCTGCTCTACGCACGTGCAAGCATCATTTAATACACTTGAGGAGGGTGGATCTCCCTTTCAAGAACAATAACTTTAAATGAGCCGTTTGCTAAGGTAACTTCGAAGTCCTCAAACTGACGGGTATCTTTACTAACAACTAGGCATTTTCGAACGAAAGATTCCGGAGGTCGACCCACAGGAGGGGCGAAGTGGTTTAGCCCAAGGGTCAGCCTAATTTCCCACAAATCCACCGAGTTACTGGTTAACAAAGCAGTGAACTGTATAATGCTTGGACGTTAATCAGCTTTAGTTGGTCTTGCCAGAATGGAAAGAGGCATAGGGATAGCAACCTCATCAAAAAACACTTGATGACAACTGCAAGGTTAGCACCGCCCTTGACTAATCCCTTTTATGAAGAAGTATATATAAAAGAATACCACAAATACATATTTATGTATGTATGAGTATGTGTGTACGTGCGCCTGTGCGTGCGTTTGTGTATATTATAAACTTACAGATGCAATTTGGGACAAGAGCGTACTCTAATGTACGTAGATAGAAAACTTCTAGGATCTACTTGAAAAACATAAGATTGTGCTGCTGATAGCTTACTCTAGACATACGAACCAAACTGCGAAATATACATTTCGTATCATTACTTTATGTTGATTACTGATTTTTTTTTTTTTTTTACTCTTGCGGATAATTTTTCTACAGAAAATAAATTAGAATTCAGCGCACCGTCCTATTTAGCACTTTATTACTATTTTAATGAACTCCAAACTTAGTGATACTGTGAAAGTATAGCAAACATTATTTTTTAATATGACTGCGTTCAAAAACTGTCATCACATCTAATGTCCATTTTACATTTGTTATAATATTAACTATGTTTATAATATACTTATTCATTAACCAGAATATCCCTTCCCGTTGGATGCGCCTCTTGTATAATCCTGGCAAATAATTTATACGGTTGAGTTTCCTTAGAATAAAATTAACCCTTATAAATACATTAATTTACCTAATCAGATAGTTTATGCAGTTCTACGTGTAATAAATGTTCCGCCTCCAGTTTCTCCAGTTTTTTTAACTCTTGCAATGAAAACATCGTTTGTAATTTGTTTAATAATACAAGGTTCATCTACATATTTACTAGTCCTCGTTCGTTCATAAACTTGTCAGCTCCACATGCAGCGGCATTTATACAGCCAAGAGTCGGTTTGACTGAGATTAGGCAAAGGATTAGATTAAATAAAGTAAACAACGGAAAAATTCAGCCAGCAAGTAGCATAGCAACCTATCTTTCAAATATTAAGAAAATAATAATTGTTAATACCCCATACTAAGAAATATAACCATCCACTTATAATATGAACAAAGTCCTATTTCATCAATGTTTTTTCTTCAACAAATTATCATGGTAATATCAAAACTGGCTATGAATTTCAGCCAAAATAAGTATAAAAAAAACTTGACAAAAGCCACTGAATTCCAGTTGAAACGTTATATTTGAAAATCTCCTGAGAACAAGATAAGACACTGAAGTCTCTCTCTCTCTCTCTCTCTCTCTCTCTCTCTCTCTCTCTCTCTCTCTCTCTCTCTCTCTTTGAAGATCTGAATACAGAACGACTTCAATCAAACAAAGAACGCTTCATGATGATAATTTTAGGAGTGTGTCCTTTAAATCAGCGAGACCAGAAACGCTGTTAATCAGTTGGGGGTAGAGTCCTCTAGGCTATGATAGCTGACACATTGCAGTCTCAACTTGAAGACCACCTCAGACAAGACTCTTCATTCCTCTGCGATAGTGTCGGGCGTTGCCTTTAAATGCGTATGGTAAAGGTACA
>NC_061092.1:38105884-38110884 GCF_015104395.2 Macrobrachium nipponense | reverse complement strand
AAACGTGAGTTAATGATAACCACTGAGGATATTAATATGTATTTTAAAAAGATAACCTTCTGATAATCCAAAAAAAATAAATAAAAAAATAACCAAAGGGCATAATTTACGTGAATTTCAATTAATTCAAAATGCAAATTTTATAAGTACGAAAAAAAACGAGCGAATACTTTAGAAAAAGTAACATCCACGATAAAAAAAAAAAAAACTCGAAGATCCAGTGAACATTAAAATATCCAAATTGGCAACGCACAGGTTAAAGATCATATACTTTAGACGCATACATAAACTAGCCACGGAACATGGGTCTAGCTTGCACGAGCGATAGTTGCAATACGCCAAAGTACTTGTAAGACCATAATTTCTATTATCCAGAACAAGTTCTGGCTCCTCAGTCGGCAATATTGCACAGATCTTCGCGAGTTTGATTATGTCGAAGGGTGTGTTGCTAAGGGAGAGAGGGGGCAACTGCAAGAGCTGGGTTTCAACTGGCAACAAGTGTGCGTTCGTCTGGAAACTCTTGTCATTATACGCAATTTGACGTCAAATCTAAATTGCAAATGTGTAATATGTTTTATGCAGCGGTATATTTAAGGATAATGTTCCATAACTAGAGAGAAAAATATATGTATGGAAAATATTTTTTCACACGAGGAGAACTACAATGTACTTAGTATTATAATTATAATACAAGCAGTCTTATTACTATAGGTAATTAAATTATCACACAATCTCATATATATATATATATATATATATATATATATATATATATATATATATATATATATATATATATATTATACGTGCCTATACCTTTGGGGATAACTTACACCCATAGGGGATTATTTATGTCTGCCCCAAATCCGACAGAGATTTGAACCAATACCTTTCAAGGTTGGTACATGAATTACAGTGACTTTATGCACAGTGCATTAAGTCACTGACTCCCAGCTCCAGACCATTGAGGGTAAGGGTTGTGGCTGAGTGCATTATGTCTGCTTCTCATGTGCTCGTATTCCCTTCAGTGTAGGTTCATATGTATATAATTCTATTTGTGTAAGTTATTCTCAAGGTATAACAATCTCATGATCTGTGGCTTATCGATAATAGTTAAGATATGAATTATTCAGAATAAAAGCAAAAATGAAAAATATAACGCAAAAAATGGTGATGAACTGTGGAACACATACCAACACATACGTATATATATTTCCAGCATCGATAACCCTAGTTGTTTGTTGTCGTAATAATTTACATTAAGTAATTAATTAACTAAAAGTTCTTATAAAATGAATGTTGAATCTAAAGACGAATAACGTTTTTTTAATCTTCCAAGAATTTTTAACTGGATACTGTTTACCCACGAATGACTTCTAATAGTCCGATAAAAATGTCAGTCTTGGTGTGAATAAAATGAAAATGCAATTAAAAAGACCGATAGCTGAGAAGATAAGGGTTCATCTTCTCCAAGTTGGCTAGCAAAGATGGTATCAACGTACGTGAACACTGGACGTAAAAAGGGCAACAAAGGGGCAAATAGATACTCTCTGTGGGTATTACTTCTGCTCAGCTCAAGTCTGCTTCTTTATCTTTTAATTGGCAACGGCAACCTTTCCAGATGGGGCGATTTAAAGGCATAAGTTTACCGATACGAACCTCATCGCCAGCTTTGGGGCTGTACCTGTGTGGTCCAATACCGTATAGATTTTTATAAGTTTTATTCCCACTGTGACCAAATTACGGAATAAACTTGTACACATGTAGTTGAATTCTTGAAACCTTAGATGTCAAAACTTCTTCTACACCCTCCTAATTTTATTTTTATTTTGATAAAACATTTATAACATATGCAATACTCCAGCGTGAATATATGGATACTGAGCATAACAGTATTTTTTCTTGGAATTATTTTACCAATACCATGAATTTTTAGATATTTTAATGAAATAATCTATTTTAATAAAATAATCTATAAAGTACACTGCTCTCTGTAACTCTAAGTTCCCCTGGGCAACTTGAGTTAGTTCAGGAGAAGGGTCCCTTAGGCAAACCTAGGTCCCTGGACCGAATCCGCAGAATAGTGAGCTATAGGGTTCCATGGGATGTGCCAGAAGTCACTCTGCCGGACCGGTGACCCAAAGCTCTCACTGGAATCACAGGATGATTATCTGTAATATCTAATCTTATTCACTTCAGTGAAAAAAAAAGTGGGGGTTGTCCTTTTACCCAGTCAAGCCTCTACACTCTTCCGTCCCTCGAGGCACTAAATAAATTCAGCATACCTGATTCCTTATCTCTTTGGCTCTGGAGACTTAAGGCTGGCTTCAATTTCATCCTGTTTTTCACGAAGCGATAGAATGCTTGGTGGAACAGAACCAGTGCTTTAAAGGTACCTCATGAGACGAGAGAAAAGTTGCCTTTTTCGATAGTGAACCAAATTGAAATCATAAATAGAGGCAATCCTCTGGGGGTTCTGGAAGGAGCCTACGGTCACAGGTTTGGCAAAAGGGCCTTTAGGCCTTACCCTGGGAAGCACAGAGACCTCATTTCCACAAATAGGTAGTTTTCGGTTATGTTTGGGTTTTCTTGACGCCAGGGATTATGTGAAGGGCCCTGTACTGGGGCATCTCACAGAAGGTAGAGGTTATTTATCTTTAATTTCATTGCTTATAAAATAAAACCTACGAATTCAGTTCGTTTTGATTTCTTCCTATTTTGGGTAAATGTGATCATATCTAATTAAAAAAAAGTGATCATACTAAAACAAATATTTGGTTACTCGTAACTTGCACGGAAGATTAAGCCCACTTCATCTCGTAGGATATATGGGTGTCACAAAATAGAAGACATAAATTGAGGATATCGAAGTAAGCGTTCAGCTGTCAAACTAAATTAATTGCTTCCATTAATTTCTGTTGCAGAAAAAGGGAGTCCAAATATAACATGGCAACTGCCAATTTAATCTGCTGTTTACAAACCATTCATGCGTTACTTATGCGATTTAGTTTGCAAAACATTCGGGGATTTGTTGTTATAATTTGTTTGTATGTACAACAAACTCAGGGGGTAACAGAAAATTGTTAATGAATTGGTATTGTTGGCTGAATTTAAGTGACAATTCAAGCTGAAAGGGCCTGATTTGAAGAAGCCTCATTGAATATTTGAGAAATATATGCAAGGCAATGAAATTTCGAAAATCGATTTATTATTTACTTTTGAAAAAACTAGGGAAAGCTACGTCTCGAGTGAGTGAGTTACGTAACTTTATCCTCTAAAATAAATATTACGTAACATACGCATAACATACATAAACACCAAACAAACGTTGTGTGTGTGTGTGTGTGTGTGTATATATATATATATATATATATATATATATATATATATATATTATATATATATATATTGTATATACATATATATATATATATATATATATATATATATATATATATATATATATATCTATATATATATATATATATATATATATAACAAATAAAAGCACAGTATCATGCCTCTCGGCTATCTACTAAAGGATCCTCAGTAATAACTTTAATTATAAAGAGGAAATGTATATGTAAGAATATATAAAGAACTGAAAGCTTACTTCCATCCCTCTGTGAACTATAACTCAAGTTTGTTATTGTGGGTCCTAGTGTGTGTGTATGTCTGTATGTATATATATATATATATATATATTATATATATATATATATATACGTGTATATATATATATATGTGTGTGTGTGTGCGTGTGTGTGTGTATGTGGGTAAGTATATATGTACAATTTTCCTTCCGGGAAATATAAAACAGTCTTGGTGTGGGGCCCGTTTCTTCCTCCTACACTACATTCTTCAGCAAATTTGATTCTTTCTGGAAGAAAGAAGAATATGAAGCATGATACGGTGCACGTGAGATTCAAATTCGGAATTCATACATCATGTCTGCATTTGCTCGCTTTTCGGATAAAATTGTGAATGCCTGTCCCCCTAAGATTTTGTAAAGATTGAGATCTGAATATTTCAAGTCACATGATCGGAAAAGACCAGTGTATCTGTCCGCGAAGAGAAGGAAAACTCAATGGTTGAAAATTGAAGTTAAAATGTTAATGGCAAGAGCTGAAGCTTATATCTAACGCGTCATAATTGAAGACAATGAATATGATAAGTTTTGATAATAGCAGGGATGCCGATAAGTAAATTACATTAACATGGTTATGACTAAAATATTAAATTGTAATCTGATATTACAACAATATTCCTTTTAATGCTATGATTAACAATGGAACTATAAAGTGAAAATAAAAAAGGGGAAAACCTATAAGAACATCTGTACTTAAGCCTAACTTGTACGTGCGTGTGGCACTGAATGCAAGACACTTATTTTTATGAAGAGGTTCATTAACTTCGAGTGCCACGTCGTGATGCCTTACGGCACGGCCTCCTCCAGAAGGATATCTCTCCTTTGTTACCGTACCCTATTACTGCTTCTTTTATTACCTGACTCTTTCGTGTTTGTCATTTGCAGTCCAGATATTCTTATATTAACCCCTGGTATTCGCATGTCATTCTCAAAATTCTGACATCATTGCATGGTTCACTTTCAGACGTTCTAATGCCAATTCCAGGTTCTTATAATGCATTTTCTGACATTGTTACGATATTTCGCAGTTCCCACGCCATTTCCCGAAAATCTTATGCTATTTCCATATTTCATAGGTCGTTTTCAGACATTCATGGGCCACTTTCAGGTATTCTCAAGTTACCGACATCCTTCCGTCATATTCAAGTATTCACATGTCATTTCCATATATTGACGGGCCATTTCCAGGTTTCCATACATAATTCCCGGATTTTTTACCCTCGCTCTATGTCCTGGAATGCTTGGGCCATTTCAGGTGGAAATGGGTTATTTCAAGATATCTATTTCTAAATGATAATTATTTATCTTTTTATATATATATATATATATATATATATATATATATATATAT
>NC_061092.1:38085884-38100884 GCF_015104395.2 Macrobrachium nipponense | reverse complement strand
TAAGTAACAAGAAATACAACAACAATACAAGCTTGGGTCTGACAATGTCCTTCAGCGAAGGGTCTCTGGCGTGGTTTGCAACATAATTCGGGACTGGAGAAAGATAATGGTGGGACTTCAGGTCGGTGATCATGGGGGGAAAATATCAGACACTGAAACGGTTTATCTTCTGATAAAATCTCAGAAATTGAAATTCTCGTTAAACACAGACGCTGAGATGAAAACGATATTTTCTTGGAAAAAGTAATATTTTCGGTTTTTACATGCTCGCCATCTATTTCCGATTATATCACAATACTGCTTATCATAGCATTGCAATGATGTATCTGCAACAAAAAACTTTCGTATGAAAACACTCAGCTAAATGCAAATGTATTTATTCTTTATGAAAATATTAATTGTAACTAATCCTCTAGGAAAATATCAATATTTTTGGCAATATCGGTTTTCAGTTTTTCTTTTATTAAATGTATATATGATATCTCTACTAGACGTGTAATTTCAAGGGATTGCAAACCACGACGAAATTATATAATTAAGTTCTCTCAGTAAACTCAATAACATTAAGAAGTTTATTTTGTTTTTAAATCTCATGTTTGCCAAGATATCCGATGAGAAAGCGCACGGGTTTAATTTCTATGCAAGTGTTTGCATAAACATTTACACCGTTACAATTAATTGGCATGTGATTTTATGACATGTAAATTTGCAGCCATTGTAACTGAATGATGGCAGACTCGCCAATTTGTGCATCAGAGCATAACTAGTGAAACAATCATATACGTATTTCTGTTTGATTTGTAAAATATTTTCCTAATCAAAATATCCATTACTGCAACACAGAATATAGATTGAATATGTGAATCGATAATTAAAAATTCTGTTTTATAATAGTTTTCTTTAATTATATTTTTTCCCTCCGAAGCATTTTCTTTAATTATACGTTCTCTTATTGAATAGTTTTCGTGACATCGGATCCCTGTCACTAATTTCCACGAGATGTTTATCCTATGAAGTTATTAAATTTAGGTCATCATCATCCCCTGACACATTTGCGCGTGTGCACGAGTTAGTCCTCAAGGGTTTGGGCGAACAGGAAAGTGTTTATATTAACGTTGAAGCCTTCGCTGAGTTCTTAAGTAAATAGATTTCGTTTTTTCGTCCAGGAAGAAAGTCAGCAAGGCCCAGGTAACATGCAAGAAACGGATTCATAACACATAAAACGACCCTGGGGTCCTGCACCAAAAAAGCGGTAGTAATTGTTCGCCCTGGGAGAGAAACATGATGGCCGAGGTGCTAAATCAAGGGGCATGCATTGTGCGTGGGCAGAACTGGGCAAGAGATGGGTGGTCTTGACCTCTCAGTGGAGCGAATGGTCAGATTCAAAGCAGGTACGGAAGAGCAGAGTTACACGAAGACGACAATGATGAGGGCATTTGGGAGGATGAAATAAAAGGAGCGAGGGTAACCTGCAGGCATCAAGTGCCCATTATGGGTGCTTCTTTGAGCAGTGAGCAAGGGTTTTTGCTCGTTACTCCTTAAGAGCTTCACGCCATAGAAGTTTCGCAACGCGGTTCAACATCGTGTTATACCGACGATAAGAGTGCTATTACCTTTCATAATAACAACAAAAACCCAGATTCACTTTCACAATTTTATAGTTTTCTTAGCGTCACTGAAGGACTGTTTGCAATTAAGAACCTGGCGGGAGGAACAAACTGGAATCCGGTCAGGAATCCAGGCGACTGGTGCTTAATTCTACACCATAATAGTCTATCATTATCGATCCACTTCTAGTAGATAATTATTGGCGCCCACTAAACTCAGCGAAAAAAGTATAGAACTGTGATACCTCCTCTTATGGGCGGGTGTGGGTGGCCCACGACAGCCGAATTTGGTCTGCGTAGTTCTTCACGGTGCGGAATATGGTGACGATGGGTACGAATAAGAAAGTCAAGAGATTTGCAGACCGTGCTAATGATCCCTCGAGTGTTTATCGACATGGGAAATGTGGCGCTAAGTACTTTTTATTCTGAGGAGTCGAATAATAAGATAGTGTTTCCTTGTATCACTAGTGATGTTGAGCAGAGAAATGTTGAACATTGCGATGTTCGCTGATATCAGACAAAGCCAAAGCTGAATGATTCTTCCTTTGTAGCAATTCGATTAATTTTCTTTCGTTTATTTCGATTTCTAGGTTAAAGCTGATTTAGATGCCATGTACCAATGTTTTGCTTTTTTTATTTCCTCTCTATTAGTCAATGGTATATTTCGGGCTTGTTCCAAATATACCCTCTATAATAATAATAATAATAATAATAATAATAATAATAATAATAATAATAATAATAATAATAATAATAATAATAATAATAATAATAATAATAATAGTTTTACGTCATGTGTATGACCGGGGTCATTTCCTACATCCATGCAACCCTAATCACTGAAATGCACACTTGAAAGTTTATATTTCTTCAATCTTACAAAGAATCCCTTAATTGAAAAGACCGTATCTTTAAATAATTCCTTTCGTTAAAATATCATACCCATTAGTTCTACAAAGCAATTCGATATTCCCCTCTTTTGATCTAAAATTACAGCTACATGGAAAAATCCAATTTCAGCTTGTCTGAAATATACATGCACTTACATACTGAAGTACAAAATGCAAATGCATAAACACTGGTCTGTTTAATATCAATCCAATTAAACCAGTGGGAATGAAAAAGACACTTAAATATCCGTGACAAAGAAATATACACAGGCCTTCGGATAAAAACTTGTGCAAGAGTTTTTATTTAATCTGATGGATACTGATTGAGTTTCCTGAATATCAGAGAACTGGACATGTAAGATTAGTTTCATTATTTGAATTGGAGGGAGAGATTGCATTATAATCAAGGAAATTACTCCTTTGCAGGTATGTGTAAAAATGTTAATGAATAGAAGGCAGGAAAATTAATACTTTTCCAGTGTCCAAAACACAAAGAAAGATTTAAATCAATAGCATAAAATTAACTTCAGAGGCATGAATGAATATCAGGCTCCTGTATGGTAACATTATTTGTTACTCGTAAACATCATAATACCTAATATCAAATATGATTTAAAAAATCTAAGTTAAAATGGGCTAAACAATAGATCCATTAATTTCGTGAAGCCGCCCAATGCCATATATATATATTATATATATATATATATATATATATTATATATATATATATATAATAATTATATATTATATATATATGTGTGTGTGTGTGTGTGTGTGTGTGTATACAAAGAAAATAAGAGAAAATGCAAGAATCAGGGTGGAACTGAACTATGAAGGCTCAAGAGCTTTTATGCATAACGAATTCTTAGGTAGTCGTTATATAAACATATTCCCCTGCTTCTTATCTCCAGGAAATACCATACCAGAAAAAAGTATTCTATGAATCCCTATAACCTACTGAAAGGCCGGGCAACTCCTCTTCACAAAAGGAACCAGCAGTCACAGCGCAGCTTAAATGTTAACCACTCGAAAGGAATGTCTCATACGCAAAAGAAGGTTTTTTGCGAATGTCGAGGAAAAAAAATCCAATTCATGAAGTCGTTCTCACCAACATTAGATATCTTTCTATTGGACTTATTCGGCGCCCGCTGATTAAACCTTGACAACTGACACCTACATTTCTACTCAAAGCCTTAATCTCTTTAACCATCTGGCATACAGAGTCTTTGAATAGCTGCGTATAGATTGGCAAGAGCTTAGTCCTCAGTCCAAAGGGAAGAGCTTGTTAACGTTCAAAGATGGATATTCTTCTTAACATTCAAATCACTGATGCTCCAGGTACCTAAGATGAATGTGCGTTTTTTAATGGTTAGCTTAACAGTGTATGCAGCGTATCTTTGTTTTAGTATTTTGTTATATTTACTTCGCGAGTCTTGAGAAGGCACTCCCATATATTCTGTATAATTTTCTTTTCCTTAAAAAACCAAAGAATTAGGTTATTTAACCCTGAGGTTACGGGATGACGACTACTAAACTAATGGCAATGTTTATTAGTTTCTTATGTAGTTCAACAATTTTCTAAGTTTCTATGATTTATTCCATAAATTTCTTGCATACAACTGTATTTCAGAGTTATTTTCCTGATATCATCCCCTTCAAAACCTGAGCTGCTCTGGCACAAATCCGGCCTAACATAAACTATATCCCATAAGTGTTTAAGAATTAAAAGTGTTTAAGAATTAAAAGCGAGATTTGGAATATTTTTCAAAATATTGAGTCATTTTTTTCAAACATCACTTTTCCTTCCACCGCTGCAAGTGTCCTCGATTTCTCTTGATCATAAAGGCACAACTTCAGCTATCATTCTGCTGAACTGAAAGGAAATCCATCCATTTCTCTATGCGGAAACTGGCAATCCCCACGGCACTGCACGATTCCGTTATTGTCTTTTCCTCAATCTTGAATTCTCTACATGGAATTCTCACATTGTTTTTTTTTTTTTTTGTTATAATTAACTTTTTTTATTTCTCCTGTCCAATCATTAATGCATTACAGAAGGCATTTAATTGCGTTTCTCATCAGTCATCCCTATTAAAAAAAACTTAGCTAATCATTCAAACTCATTCGGGGTAAAAATATAAATTCCTAACTTACTTTCAATAATTTTAGGGTGTGATGCCACTAAGCTTTCAAGCCTTAAAAGACCGTTTCCTAGTGTTAAAGGATATCTTATATAGTCATCCCTTATATTTCCCTAATCTGTGAAACATTCACTAAACAACAAGGAACTGCGGAACTGCAGCTTTGGAATTTAAATGAAAATTAAGTGCTATCATATCGATCAACAGTTTTTTTTATCAAATGCATTTCCAACTTCGATCATTTCCAAGCCATCTTCTATATCCTTTCTTTCTTTTTGTAAAAGTCACATGGAAAACATTTGATATTTACTTCCATTTCTGTATTTCAGAGTACCATTAAACCTTCTGGATAACAAAAATAGTTTCTTACGGGAATTCTTTGATAGCAATCAATCATTAAATTTTATTATTCGCTGGTTTTGAAACGCATAAACGTTTTGCATACATTGTACTAAAGCATTCAGATATCCTTTATCAATATTAAATCCTCAACTTCATTATGAAAAAAAAAAATCCGTTTTTATACTCCAATTTTCAAACTACGTCGACATCTCCCATCATAGAAGAGACCATTATCCTGTTGTTAACAAGCAAGGAGGGAAAACTTAAAATATGTCGTCATTATCATAGGGTTAATAATCAGGATGTAATCACCGAGTAGGCTAATCATTCTGTGTCATATTCCGTATCCCAATTATAATGTCTACCCAAAGGCCAGTTACTCGAAATAATTCATGGTGAGGGGTCTAAAGGGTGTTATTAAAGGTTCTTAAGCCTATGGTCTTTAATACCAAAGGTCACGATAGGAGGAAGTTTGCAAATAATGAACTACAATTTTTCACCACTCGGCACCACCTCAAGAAATGGGAGAAATCTGACATTTGCCGTTAATCTGGGTTCGAGTAGTAATCCCTCCAGGGCTGAAAGAGGCCTGTGACAAAGACTCCAAAGGTGGTAGGCAACCAACATTTACAAATACATTTTAAGAGCAAAATTTATTGTAATTGCCGAATAGGATCGATTAATAAAATTTAAAAAACGCCTTCCCTCATTTTTTGGTTAACTACACGCCATACTTTTGACATTTATCTTAAATTTACTGGTGTTCTTAGTAAAAACTTCTTTATACATTCAACGAATCTCAATCATCTATAAAACTGATGCTGTTAAATATAATAAGGATCTTCAAAAAATCAATTATACAATCGAAATAACACAATATTAACTTGCATTCAAAAAGCTTAACACCTCGCAATTGCAAGTCAAGAAAATCTGACGAACATGTAGTAACAATGTAGACGAATGAACGTCTTAATAGATATGAAATGAACTCCGGAATCTGCGCTTCATCTTGAAATTCTCGTAAAAAAAAAATGGGACACAAACACTACCAGGTAAATCATTCCTTCACTTATCTACACAGTTTTTCTTCGCTTATTTTTCCTTTATTTTTCAATAAGACATTTTATTCCGAGGAAGTTTGCTTAAGAAGCTATAGGTCTTTGATTGGGTAGATGGTAATATATAATAATAATAATAATAATAATAATAATAATAATAATAATAATAATAATAATAATAATAATAATAATGCATACTAAAATAACAAAACACACTCACATAAGCAGAAGTACATCCTCCCCCGTCTAACGAGGTGAACAGGTTTTGTTTTTACGCGAAGACGACTTTTAAAATTGAATTCCCTGTCGTTTATGGCACCGTATAAGTTCAGAAAGCTTGTCTATGATCTTGATTCCGAAAAGGTTATATGGTAATAAGAGTAGCCTTGGAACCAAGCCTTTGTCGGCAACAATGTTATCAAAAATATTATGAACAACAACAGCAGCAGCAACGAAATTATTATTAGTATTCCTCGGCCAAAAAATACCAAGGAATAAACACAACAGTTCTTTTGTCGGATTCAAATACTTATATCCTACGATTCCTTGCAATGGTTGCTTGAGTATATATATTCTAATGCGACATAGGGGAGAGAGAGAGAGAGAGAGAGAGAGAGAGAGAGAGAGAGAGTCATTAAACTAAATCTGTCCATTCTTATTCTTTTGTGCAAGTCGTAACATGACATCAGCCCTTTGACGCTAATGAACTGCCAACATATGGGCTAAATTCCCGTCTTTCATCTAGGATTACCGAAGCCAAGCAAGTGAGAGAGAAAACGAGAAGCTCGGTAAATACGAATATGTCAACAATGAATGGGTTTACTTAGGCCTAAGTGACAGGAAAAACACATACATTGTATTGATTCTATGCAAAAATAAGTTTGTTACGGGACCACTATCAGAAGGAATATAATAGGGCAAAATAAATGTTGAAGCATATTTTTTCAATGCATGCAATAATCATATTACCATTATCATGATAATCATATAATAATAATTAAACGTTAGAGTTTCTGTGAATAAAAAGCTATCATCATATCGGAAGGTTTCATTTCGTGCTAACAATACCTTGATGAATTGTTGGATACAAAAATATTCTTCAAATTCCAAAACATGATATGAAACATTCTGGAGAGAGAGAGAGAGAGAGAGAGAGAGAGAGAGAGAGAGAGAGAGAGAGAAGTGCATCGGGGCAACGTTACTGCTCAGAACTAATTGAGAAAAACAATGAAAAGGATAGGGGGGTGTGGAAGGATATGGCAATACAACAAAAATTTAGTTTCCTTATATACGCGTAACGCAGATACTGAAAGTTTTTTGCGTATGCTTTACCTAGAAAAAAGCTAGGTGCCTAATTTTGGAAAACGAAAAATGTCAAATGCCTCAACAAATGTAACACCTGCATTTTATCATTATAATTAACTATGAAAATATTACCCGGACGAGAGGCTAACACCCCTTACACTGGAGTCTGGTACCCAGGTACGTATTATGTTGCTAAAGTACGAGATGGCTTGCCCACTGATGTGATGTAACAACCGTTCGTGCCCTCGCTAAACCACGTCCATGACGCGAAGTTGGTTGAGCTTACGTAATCAAAGAGCACGCCGACGAGGTAAGGATGCTAAAATATTTCGAGCTAAATAGAGGTTAGTGAGGAGACTGTTTCTAGGGCGAACACTACGCTTAAAAGCTGCGTCAACATCAGCTGACTAGGAAAATAAATATTAATGAATGTATGTGTCGTTCGTCATTTCACTTATCTGTTCAAAAATAGTGTTATATATTCCCCACTTCTAATCTTATTTAATTAGCATTACTTTGAATTTGTACTGATACTAATCAAACAACTTTAACTGAAGTTATACACCAGTAGTAAGATCAATGAAACTTTAGAAATATTTAACACAAGAAACATGCTCCTTCAGACATGCAATACAAGAGTACTATAAAATTTCAATAATGTAAGGCCAATTAATCTTGCGGCCAGTGACTTTACACTGAAACAAGTAAATTCGGAATGATGGGAGAGGAAAGGTAAAAGTCAATCACGAACACTTGAATGCCACTTGAATGCCACAGAAAAAAAAAAATTTAATCATTGGGCAGTCGCAATACCATTTTTTCTTGTTAAAAGCACATATTGCTAAAGGTTAGTCCCCTATGTGGGACTGCTTCAGACACAAAATTTACTTTATTAATTGACAAAACAAACAAAATCTATTTTGTCAAATCTTTTATACATAAAACTGATAAGAAAATATTTTTATTATCATTATATCTGCAAATCTATTATATTTTTGTTTATTATTTATAGGAAAATTCATTTGCTTCTTATGATTCATGGTAAGAATTAAAGCTTCGGTTAATTCGCCTCGGTACAGAATGACGAGAAGGAATAAGGGAAGAGAGTCCTTCATTCTTTGTATACCAAGTGCACCCTTTAAGAATGAACTTTCTCTTTGCAAGAAGAGAAAATTAAGACATAACTCTCCAATATGCATCCCAGTATTGAATATAAACATTATTCAACCCTATCGATTACAACGCGTTTCCTTTCCAACCCTGTGACCTGCGGTGCTACGTGCAAGAGCTTTCAAGAATAAATTAAATGGCCTTGTGTCTACTGTCAGCGCTTGTTTGTTTATTAATGGCACTTATCAAGTTTATATATTCATGCATTTCTGGTTCTTTACTCCACTGGGCGGGCACAGTCCCGATTTAATCTTTCTTTCTTTAACTTTTTTGTTTGAGCTAGCGGTAAATATCCGAAGCCGATACCACTGAAGCTTCTATCTTGCTTCTGATTGGTCGATGCATTTCAATGGAGCTCTCTGGTGGCAATGGCTGGCAGCATGAGCATCAGCCTATCGTATTCGGATATTTACCGTCAGCTCTAGAAAAAAATCATATTTTCTAAATGCAAAATGAACCGAAAATAGAGATACTCTAAGCAAAACTCCTTGGAGACACACCACCTCTCTTCCGCACAGAACAAATTTACTACACTTTAATCAAATATGACCCTCCACATGATACTTCTAAAGTTATTACACCTGCCTCAGTTAAGATTTCTGTTTATTAATTTACGATATAAGAGATGAGGGTACAATCAACGCCCAACTAACTTTTAACATTCGGTTTCAAGAGGTTATTAAAAATCACTTTCTCGTGCAAATTATTACATAAAACCAAACAACATAACTTCAAAAACTGTGTAAATAAGTAGGCTAGATCTCTCAAAGACTTTCCTCTTAATTACATCAAAATAGAAACAACAAATATTCCTTCAAGTTATTCACTTAATTTATACCTGTATTTTGCATTATAATTTTCTTACTGATCAACTAAGCATTATGCAATAGTTTTATCCTTTCATCGACCCCTTTACATCTTTCCAAAAACTACAAAGGATCAAAGCTATATTTGCTTCTTCTTCATTTTGTTAGGTTAAATACGCCAGTGCTACAAGACTGCTAAGCTTTCACAGAACAAATATCAGTACCTATAGAAAGATTAGCTACCAATTAAAAAAAAAGAAATAAAAGAAAGGCGCTCAGAGATAGGAGAGAGAGAAAGCTAGAGATATAATAATTAACAACTAAGTAGATGGATGACAGATATCATTTTAATCAGTCTTAGAATTGCAGATGTTTCGTAGATTCAATCTGCTACGTCCTTTCACTGGCCTCGAAAAACAACAGAAAAAAACCTTTGAACTGGAATCTCAGGCAAAACACCAAGCCAAGAGAAAGAAAAACTCATCCGAGAAGACACCTTTAATACCTGATCATTAAAGTTTTTTCTGGCTTTAATTACGGGGGCCCAATAATGACTGCTATTTCAGTATACCATCGACCATTAAAACTGGGCAGACAAATTACATGGTAGTAGCCTTAAAAAGATAATTTGAAGAATTAGTATAGCCTACTGTATGACTTATAGGAATGTACCATTTTTTAAAATTAAATGATAAGTTTTTTCTTCGAGGCAAAAAGGTAATGCACG
This sequence comes from Macrobrachium nipponense, assembly GCF_015104395.2. Taxonomy (NCBI): domain Eukaryota; kingdom Metazoa; phylum Arthropoda; class Malacostraca; order Decapoda; family Palaemonidae; genus Macrobrachium; species Macrobrachium nipponense. The sequence continues at coordinate 38,090,838 of NC_061092.1, read as the reverse complement.
GTTTTAATTCTCTGTTGAGACAATCGCAGATAAATGCACTCCTGTTATTATTATCATTGCTGTTGTTACTAATATTAGAATATTTATAAAGCAATGTTTGTGAGGTTTAAGAGGTGCTTTGAGAAGATGGGATGAGGCGTGTTTTAATTGTTTTGTGAAATTTATATATACGTGTATATATATATATATATATATATATATATATATATAATACATATAAATGTGTGTGTGTGTATGTATGTATATAATATATATACATTTTTGTGGTTTAAAGCGCTGCAATGTACGTCCTGATTTCTTGGTTCCATTGTTCGCGCCAGTGAGCCGACGAATTTCTTATCAACTGAAAAATTCCCCCTCGGTTAACATATATGAAAATATATTAATTCCGAGGTACAGCGGATTAGATATTAAAGGACATTTGTCGCTTAATGCGTATATATGAATCACGGTGATGTGATAAGACTCATAATATGTGCATATATATGTTTTTACTTTATACTTTTTTCTTTTTGTTTTGGTTAATTTTAAGAATATTTTAATACATATGAGTTCTGTTTGTGTTTTATGGCTTTATATGTTATTTATTTGTCTTATTGCTCTTTCGCAGACTGATGATGCACAGATGTTTCATGTGCGAAACGTTTCTTTGTAATAAACTTGATCCTTTTACAACTGGTATCATGGACACCCTCAGAAGATTCCTATATAATTTCTCCACTGAACAGCTATATATATATATATATATATATATATATTATATATATATATTATATATATATATATATATATATTTCACAAAGCAATTATGCCACCCCTTCACCACATCTTCTTCCTCAAAGCACCTCCTGAATCTTACAGGAGGCGGCCTGCAACAGCAGAAGCGATACGCAAACAAAGGAAAATTATACAGTAGCTCAAAAGAAATTACTTTCTTAAGGATCACTTGGCATGAAATATATGGTTGGAGATTCTAATGTTGAAAGCACAAAGGGCACTTGAGTCTCTCAATGAGCCGGCTGTCATCAACCGCGACTTGGCCCCTTCATCTCCACGTTACTCTTCAATTCGTTTCGTTTGCCTTAATATACTTTCTCACGGATGGAAAGCGAGCTTTGCAATCCAACATCGTAATAAGCGGAGTTATTTTGATTATTCTCATTACATGAACTCTTTTTTACAGTACAAAAGGACAGAGATCTTGAACACCATTATTCGTATTTTCTCTTTAATTAAACTTCAACAACCTTCAAATTATTACATTTTTCCCAAAGTGGCTAAGACGAAGTCTTGATGAAATTAATTCCATAGGCTGCGTTACAATTGAACCCTGGAAAAGATAACAAGAAAACACAAGGGAAATTTGCATATTCTTTCTCCTTTGTCTACGGGCAATGCACGAAAGTCTAAAAGTCACATTTGCACTGCTCTAGTTGCAAAAGGAATGTTTTCATGAATATGCAGCAGGGTTTAATGTACCGTAAATAGATACAGAAGGCCTGTGGAAGAAAACACTGTAGCGAAGGCTGCAAGACTGTTATTTTTTCTTGCTTCTTCTCAAGTCCCTCTTATATCTACTTTTTTCACCTTATATTTATAATTCTATTTCTGTATCACAAATATTTATTTTATAAATTACTTTTTCAGTCATGCCTTGTTATCTGTTTTTATTTTTATTCAATTTTTATTTATTTATTATTATTAATATTATTTTGCATGAATGCATGGTCGTTCTAACATTGGTGCGTTTTGCTTTTCTTCGCCTGAATTGGTGCACATCAACACATAATCAGTAATAAATAATAACATACCAATAGAAAACTATCGTCATTCGATCCTCACAACTTTGTGCATTTGATGCGCTCCTTCATGTAAGAATACATATAGTATTTCTTTATGTTTTATTCTGATACCCTACACATGTATACGTCCTTTTGGTATGAAGGATCACTTAGTTTCATAATCTACATCTCATTCATATCATAATTTTCATACCTCTTCCATATTCCTTTCTCATGCTTATTTTCAATTTCATCTTTATAGAATTTGAAGGGTTTTTATATATGTTTATGTGTATGTTTTGTCTTTGGCCATCTGTGTGCAAAATAAAGCTTTTGAGTCTGAATTTGAATTTAAATCACTCATTCTGCATTAACTAACTGTATCAGAATGGAATTTCCCACCTTCCCGGGTGTTTCCCTTTTCACATGACCTATCCGTTTTCTTTTTTCAATGGAGTGTGTAACTATTTGAGTCCAATAAGTTAAAGAACACTTCTGCATAAAATATTGATCACAGATTGAGCAGTTAAGTTGCCTGCACTCCCTTTCATACCCAAATTTTCGGAAAGAAAGCTAACTTGTATGGAAAAGTAGAGGAAAATTTTCCAGTAATAAAGTTTGTCGCAGATATTCCACTCAGGAAGACGATGACGTTATACATGCCCAAGATAATGTTAAGAGTCAAACAATCCACAATCTGAAAATGTTTACATAACATCAACATTTTTCTAATGTTTCATCAGCTTATGGTTACTAAATATCTGTTACCCATCCCACATCCAGTGCTCATCCTGCTTATTGTATATTCATCCAACAAAAACGAATTAATTTTTCTATTTTTCTATCACAGCTTCGGTGAAATTTTTCCTTTTCTTTGCTTCCACTCGTTCGTACCTACTTTGTGTGCATGTTGGCATGTGTATGTGTGTATGTGTGTGTGTGTTTTTTTTTATCCATCTTTGCATCAAAAGATACAAAACATTTTGTTTCCCGGAGATATTTGACGCCCACCCGACTGTAACTTCAAGAAATGAAACTTTGTAATTGCCTGAGCTTCCTCGATGACAATCCTGGATGGAACGCCAAAGGAACGATATGAAGAATGTCATACACATGGATACACCGGAATGTTTGCATGAGAAATTCGCCGTCTCCTGCGAGTTTTAGAAGTTTTGGAGAGAGAGAGAGAGAGAGAGAGAGAGAGAGAGAGAAACATATTAATTTGATGAATGGTTTTACCCACACCCACCAACACACTTATTTACTGAGGGTCAGAAAGTATACATTTTAGAAGAGAAGAAATCACCCAAGTTTCAAACTTGATTTAATCTCTCTTCATCTAACTATCTCTCCCTTACATTCATTCCCATTCAGCAGCAAAGTACCCAATTCTCTATTTGAATAAACGTATGAATAATGGATTTGAAAACAAAATAACTGCACCTACACTGTCCTCTTGTGCCGGGATCGCACGTGCGTGCGCGCGCGCGCATACACACACACACACACACACACACACACACACACACACACACATATATATATATATATATATATATATATATATATATATATATATATATATATATATATATTCCACCTGTTACCTTAGCCATATATACTGGTAAGGTGGAAGAAAGTGAGCGAGCAAGATATTTCTATGACAGATATCCAGAGGAAATAGTTTTTTTCTTAAAACGAGCTGAATGAATGTAGAACTAACTCTATGTCTTAAAAGTGCCAACATCTTGGGAGACAATTTCCAAGGAAAGTGTGAGTGCCTAAGGAGGAATGATTTTATTCGCATTGATTAACGAAGAAAGAATTTCAGATCTACGTTTCTAGTACTAAGGCTACTAACAGTCACACACTCATACTTAAAAATGAAGCAAATATTTCCCTCAACGAAATGAAGAATAAATCAACTGATGACCTTGCGGCATAAAGTTCACCGTCAAATACCCTGTACTATTATTCTATTGCAACAAAACATGTTTATCTACCTATCATTCTAAATAGATAGATGGATAGATTGATAGATAGATAGATAGACAGATCGATAACAGATAGATAATATATATATATATACATATATAAATAAATATATATATATAATTATATATATAAATATATAATATATATATATATAGATATATATATATATATATTATATATATGATATATATATAGATATTATATAATATATGCACGGTGGTGTTTTATGAGCGGGTTTCAACCTTAGTATTCTGTCGTTATGGCAACGAGACAGATCTTCGGAGTGAAATACCATTCCCGGCGTTTTCTGGAGACGGTGTCGACTTCCAATGGTAACTTGACACGGGAACCTGTAACATTGAACGGAGAACCTTCAACCATTACACAATTTCTTACTGAAGAATCGTGTTCCAGTTTTGTACTGCTACGAAGAATGGGATTTTTCTCTACCATTTTCGTGTAAAAAAGGATTTTGATGAGTCAGGCTTCAGCTTGCTACTCGTATATCAAATAAACATGTTGATAAAATTACACTTTATTTTCCTGGTCCTCCTATGAATAATCAGATTCCACTTTTGTACCCATGTGTTTTCAAGCGTGGTATTCTTATTGGGAACGCGACTTCAGCTTGGTAGTCTTTAATGAAGAACCGAATTCTAAGCTAGATTCTAGATTTGTACTTACGCGAAGAATTGGATTCCAGTCTGGTTCTTTCACGAAAAGATGACAATTTTGTACTCCTATGAGGAACTGGTCTCAAGCCCCGTACTCTTATAAGAGGTCAGACTCCTTCTCTACGCTTATGAAGAATCAGATTCCAGCTCTACTCTTACGGAGAAGTGCGAGCTGGTGTTGTCTAGAATGATTATATCTCAACTTTAACCTCTCATAAAAGAATTACTTTCTAGCCGATCACTCTCCTGGGGAACAAGTTTTCAAGAATATGATTCTATGCTGTGTTTGTTGCTCAGGTTACAGATTCGATGGACTAAGAATTCCAGGGTTAATTAGGATTTTGTTTTTGGTGACTTTGCTTTAAATATCCTGTCCGTTCAAAGTATGAAATCCAGCCTATTTCATTTATAAATCTGCGGGTAGCTGCATCAAAACGTAGAATACTTCTCACCATACTGCCCATCATGATTTCTAGTAAAAAAAAGAATAAATAAATAAATAAA
>NC_061092.1:38045884-38083384 GCF_015104395.2 Macrobrachium nipponense | reverse complement strand
AATTTCACAGCAAGCGTTCTGGGAAGAGTTAATACAATAATAAGAGAATAAATATTTTAAGCATAACTCTGCTATCCCTATACATTTCATTTATTCTTTATTAAATCTTAAGGGGCCTTGAAAACATACACTCCTTTTCCCAGCAATGTTATTGAAGAACGAGATGTTTGATACCTTCGATTCCAATTACCATTGAGAGAATGAAAACGAAGCATAGAGGACGTCCTGATTAGCATATCTTCAAAAGGATACAAGACGGAAGTGAGATACGAGGTTCCCAAGTGCACGAGAACGCCGCTCGTGCTTAATCTCGTAACACCTTCGTTGTAAGTACGAAGTTGTGTTACGGGATCTACCCACCGAGAGTAAGAGCCCGTGCTGGCATATGGCCAGCTAAAAGAAGTAGAAGGAGAAGAACAAGAAGAGGGACAAGAAGTAACAGTTAATGGAATAAGATAAACTTAGTCCGAAGAAATTTCATCTACATCATAACAGGCTTGTCTTCAACGTTAAAAACGAGCAGTTAATAGCACCTATGGATCGTTCCTCATAAAACGCAATGATCAATTCGGGGTACTAGAATTACTGAAAATCTCGGAAGTCCAATATGTTAAGATATTTTTTCCTGTAACAAACAGTTTATCAATCTTTTCTACGTGATATTTTGGAACAGTCGACAGAGAGCACACGTCTTTAATAATAGATAAACAAGCAGTTTTAAAGGCTGTAGTTACAATACAATGATGCTGTTGGTATAGAGTCGAAGGGAAATTTGGTTATTTTGAATATAGGACTTACTGCAATTGGTTTACTCTCAGTTGTTAGTCAATTTATTTAGGTAGCATTGACGAAAAGTGCATGATGGGGGATTCAAGAACAATACGTACTATCTCCCCCCCACCCCACAAATGAGACTAGGAAGTATTCTGCCCAGAGGTAATTTCTTCATCGTGAAGGGTACTCGGCAATTTACTTAAGTGCAAATCTGGATGGCAACAGATTTACGATCTCCCATCAGCACGAACTTTCTTATGGTCAAAAGCTATAAATCAATAAAAACAAAAAATAAAAAAGGTAGGGGGCGAAAACTTAATAAAAGTCAAAACTAACTTGGTTAAGGGATTGCCAATTAATGCTAGACGATACGTTTAAATGGAGTTACTTATACAGTGATGCCTCCAAAACTTACTAGGCCATCCTATTAGACACCTTCATGAAATAAATAAAAATAAAAGTAAAAATAAATAAATAGCTTTGATCAATTCTTGAAGTGGCCAGTAGCTGAACCATTCGCAACCTAAGCAGGTTTGAATTCAATTAAATTTAGAGAAAATATAATCCCAACATGCGTGCATACAAAATTAATGCAATGCATATGACACGCAAAGACAGAAAATTTATCTCCCCGGAAGGAAAAGAAAGTAAAAGAAAACTTACTGGAACTATAAAAGTACTATGCTCATGTACGTAAGTATCATTACGCATATAAAACCTGTACACATATTTTTACGTATATATATATATATATATATATATATAATATATATATATATATATATGTGTGTGTGTGTATATATATATATATATATATATATATATATATATATATATACACACACACACACGAAGTGTATATACAAGCAAATACAGAATGCTAAGTGTGAGCGGATGTAAATCTCATTATAAAGTAGACTGGAGACTGATTAATAATGTAGTCGACGATGTTACTACCAACCAACCATCTGGTTCCCTCAGTGATTTGTATCCGACACAACGACAGGCAGCCTCCTAAACAGTAGTCAAGTTTCAAAGTACAGCAATAAATTGTCGATCCACAGCCCACATTTGGCCTGTGCTTTAGATACAGGACCATTTAGCGCTGGGCGTGACGTCTCCAGCTTCTTGAGTGGCATGCGAAGAGCTCACGGCCATCTGTTGATACGAATTAATTGCAGAAGTGAAGCTTCGGATTCGTGGTGGAATCCCACTAGAATGAAAGCTACGCATTGACGATTCTAGTATACATACGACGGGAGAGAAGAAAAAATGCTTTTTTTTATGTTCAAGTTCTATAGATTTCCCTTCTCTTCAATTCTCGTCATCTTATCTATTAATAGTCAAGCTTGTGAATTATAAACATGACTTTTTCAGTTGATATTTTGATGTTTTTTACTATCCTCTCTTCCGTAAAATTTCTTTAGCATGTTTCAGAAGATAAAAGGTAAAGAACATTCATTCTTCCTATAGCTTATACAACTGAGGTAGAGTAAAGTTTGACGATAGTATGAGTCCTGGCCTGTCCACTCACTCATTTATAAATGAATTTTTTCAACGCTAATGTAACAGTACATACTTCAAAGAAAACTTTTCCCTTTATTGCAAGTAAATTTTGAGGTTCCGTTTCATGCATTCCAATACTCTTAAGACTTCATTAGAGAAAATCTTGCTGCATTTTCGAAATTATCCATCCTCAATACGAATACATATTATTTACTTAGTGTCTTAACTGGTGCAGAACACCAGAGGTCAAAGACAGTTGCTTCATTGTGGCTGATATAAGTGAAATCATAGACTATCTTTATTAAAATAATTTTGAATTTTCAACTTCTACTAGAGATGTTATTTAACCCCACAGCATACAACAAACTGATTATTTGTTAATTAAGAAAAAAGATAGGAGAACATCTTTAATATTTTTCTTAATTATTTCAATATTTGTTTTTTTTTCTAATCACTTACCCGCCAGTCTAATTTAAGTAATATAGAGTGTCAAAAGCCACGTTTTATACCTGTAACAAGTGATCTGAGATTACACACAAACGCTTATATTTCATGACTCTAAACCCTTGAATCATTACGCTGAATCTGTTTTCTCCCTCTCAAAGCTACATATTAACCTCGCATTAAAAAGCCAAGGTATTCTACCCACAAATGTCGCAATAACTTGAATGCTTAGAATTCTCGTACATAGATTGGTAGACGAAACAGATCCAGTTATACTTGATTCAGATTTCACATGATTTTTCTTTTAATCGCATCATTCAATACTTAGCCATATCAATGTCATTAACATCTCTGTTACGATTCAGCAGATGAAAATGTATTTCGTTCCAGTTTAGGAAAGAAAATAACTCATTAAGTTGATTTACGATGTCAAAGGTTGTTACCGAACAAGACCAGCCTTTGATTTATAACAATGCCTAAAGATGAGGCTAAATCACCCGCAAACATCAACGGTCATTAAATTTCCTTTATATGATCAAAGGAATCGCATTTTTATTCATGATTCCCTTTAAAGAGAAACGCCGATGTGTACTATCCAGACCGGCTTGTTCCGAAGTAACTAGGAACGCGAATAAATTATTCAAGTCCATCAACTTTTCAGTGTATTAAAGGAGATGATAATCCTAAGTAGAAACAAAAATAAAGATATTCAGGTCAACAATATTCTAATAAGGTTAGATGATCCTAAAACTTTTTATTAATTTCACTTGAAAATGCACGGTTTAGATTGTACTGTAAAAATGAAGTCCAGCAGCATTTTAATGCAACAAGGACTACATAGTCAGGAAAAATTCACTTCTAAACTTTTTCGATTGAATAAAGAACAGATGACCATTAAAATTCATATTTAATTTCCATGGGAGACATCTAAGTCAATATAAGAAGCATATACGACACAAATAAAAACTTGTAAAGCAGCAAAGAATTAGCAGTCCTTCGACACCAACTGTAGTCAGTTTACGAAAGGTAATTTTAGCATTGCTGTAATATTTGACTTAAAGGAACAATGCAGGAAAAGACACTAGTCTCTTAACAACACAATTCCCGTCTGACTTCAATTACAGTTGCTGACATAATCTTTTATCACTCGCCTCAGCGTAATTGTGTACTGTCAAGAGAAAATAAGATGGATGTCTACTATAAAAACTTACAATAAACACCACAGAGGCTCTTCATTTTCCTCTGAAAAGTGAAGATTAGTAAACACTGCGGGTGGTCCATACAAAGACGTCAGCAATCCATGTGACAGGATTATATTGTAATGCGTTCTAAATCTCCCTGAATTAATCGAATATTTTGTGATGACGAAAAAATTATATATATATATATATATATATATATATATATATATATATATATATGTATATCCTTAAATCAACGGTAGAAAGGTAAGTGAAACAGGGACTTGGAACAAATACTTTCATAGTATGTTGAAAATGTAGAGTATACTGCGAAAGTGCTTTCAAACCGTGGATTTCAGGATACTCTCAAGTCCATGTTCTTTCGCGGTACATTGATATATATATATATATATATATATATATATATATATATATATATATATATATATATATATATATATGTATATATATGTATCAATGTACCGCGAAAGAACATGGGCTTGAGAAGTTATATATATATTTATATATATATATATATATATATATATATATATATAAATATGATATGTATGTAAGTATATATATATATATATATATATATAATATATATATATATATATATATATATACATATATATCTAAATATAATATATATATATATATATATATAATATATATGTATATGTATGTATGTATTATATATATATATATATATATAATATATATATATATATATATTACGGCCTCAATTCCTAAAACCAATATCTATATCATAATCCATTAAAAAAAATATCAGTTTTTAAATGTCACAAAGTAGTGCTTAGAACAACTCTGTAACTGAGGTATACTCGAGTACTATCAAACAAGCAATCCCCTCCTTACCTGACTGCCATACTGTAAGGGTATATACTGATGTTTTATTTGTATACATCCGTGAAGAAAATTCTGCCTCGAATGTACAAGCTGTGATGGCGTCTTCCTGAAACGCCTAATGACATGGAAGGGATAATGGTATATCAGTGTCTACACTGTGTTGGTCATACGTGACGGGTATTATCAAGATATGGAGAAATGCCGTAATTAGTTAATAGGCTTAAGGCTGTTTTTCTTTTCTTCTTTTTATTTTTTTGACAGGGACTAGGATTCCTCTCTCTCTCTCTCTCTCTCTCTCTCTCGATCTCTCTCTCTCTCATACGCGCACACGAAAGCTCCATAGCGCCAGAGGTCAGAATGATTGAATAAGATCATCATATCTCTCTCTCTCTCTCTCTCTCTGTTACACACACGCACACACGCACAGTGTAATAGAGCGATAGTCGGCCCGATGCCTTCCTCAGGGGGTTGCAACTTCCCAAAGGCTCACAAAATCTACCTTTCATCTTAATTAAGGGGCTAAAGACCCTTCTACTCTTAGAGTCTGTAATTTGAAGTTCACCTTTGTGAGGTGGGCCTGTCTCTCGAGCACGGTGGACCTGTCTCTCATTCTCGTGGCTTTTAATCTTCGTCCTTTTTATCGTTTTTGATTTGCGTCCTGCTAGTTCAGTTAGTTTTTTATCTCTGCAATAGAATTCGTCGTAAATGTTGTTTAATTTAAAATTTAAATTTATGTGTCGATCTTCATGAGTAAATCATCATAAGGTTATATTGAATAATTTAGTGAGTTCCTGCGTTTTCTAGTTCTTCAGCGTTTTATTACTTTTCCCATTTCGACCTGACCATGAAATGAATTCTATGCTTTATTTACTTCAGCTAGCAGCACGTTTTTTTTTTATCTCTTGCAATTTTGTTAGTTCCTTTAATGACCTTACTCTACATTACAAAAGCAAAGCAATAAAAATAATTTTGTCGGTTGGTCCATTTTTGTTTCATACAACTTGCTTTCTGATCGAATTACAAGAAGAGAGCGAACATAAAGGTAAAAGACGAACGAACTAGTTAAAGCATTAAAGATTTCTCCTGTTATTCAATCTAACATAAGAACACAATACCGCGGATTCATAATCTACACCAAACACAATGAATATATTTGTTGGAAGTGAGAAAAATGCCAAAACTACCCGGCATAAATGTAAGACGATAAAATGGATGAAGATTAAAAATCATGACGACAATAAACAAGCTTACCTTACATAAAACAAAGGCACACCTCAACAAGGGTAAACTTTCAATAATATAATAAGAATACCTGGAATCATTAACCCACTAATTAAGATGAAAGGTAGATTTTGTGAGCATCAGGGCTGCTGCAACGCCCTCAGGAAAGGATCAGACCGACTATCAATTTACCTCTCAAAGAGAGAGAGAGAGAGAGAGAGAGAGATATTGGTGGGGTGGGGGGGGGGGGGTGGGGGGGGGGGGGGGGGGGGGGGGGGGGGGGGGGGGGGGGGGGGGGCGTCCGGGGGGGGGGGGGGGGGGTTTGGGGGGGGGGGGGGGGGGGGGGGGGGGGGGGGGGGGGGGGTTGTTTTCAACAAATTCCCGGACCAAGCAACTTATCATTCAAATACCACTTCACGTTTATTATCACTTTTAAAAAGACACCATTACGTTAAATGTCAAAGCGATAGGAGAACAAACTACAATTATCAGAAATCTACACTAAGATACCTTTGAATAGCGTTTGCTTATATTTACAATCCTGAACGTTTTTGTTTCACACTGTCATCATTACTGCATTTCCCATGGATATATTTATTCTCTAAGTTCCATATATTTCTTATTTTGCCAAGACAATAAACAACAATTATAATAATTCTTATTCAAGAAATAAAGATAAAAAATGGAACTAAGTACATAATATGTAATTGTTTATTATTCTCATCCATTTTTTTGCCTTTTATTTATTTATTTTTCTTTTCCATCGAGGAATCCCGCACTGCCATATGTTAAGTCTTTTTTACTGCCTCGTCGAGCTTTCGCTAACAGAGCAATTAGTCCCGTTTCCGTTCGCTGACTGTTCTTGTCTTTCGACGATACAACCGAGACGGGATTACATAAAGGCATTTTGGCACAGTATTAAGGCGACAGGGTACTTAAAATAGTGCCAACAGAAGTTCACGTTCGAGGGGGAAAAAAATTTGGTCTTTAAATATACATCACAGCATGTCACAACAAACATCTCCCAGTCACACCATGAAAAGCTCTCATTGCGTTTTTTCCTGTCAGTCTGGTGTGTACTTGTTCTCTCATTCGTCTTCGTCATTCCTTTTCATTTCCCCTTCGTTTCAACTCTTCAGTAAATGACTTGTGGATGATCCGTCTTCTCTTGGAGCGTGAGTTCACCATTATTAGTCTCATCGCGTTCCCCGAACCTCCTTCCCATCAGCAAATTTAATCTTCAAGTCCGTTAATCAACCGTGACTCAGGTTGAAATAGAATTCGTAGAATGTTAAATTCATCAGTTGAGCTTTCACATTTAAACCAAACTACGTCAGCTGTACGAAAGGCCCTTAACCTTAAGTGAAACAATGTTATTATTATACTCTAAGTAAAATTCACCGGAAGTTACAGCCCTCGAAATAAAAGTTACGTCAACAGCGCGTTACGTCACCTATAAAGATTCTTCTTCGTCCAAGAGTTATCGAGAGGAAGCATAAATCAGGCTCCCAGGCGCTTCCGACCGATATGAAACGCTTTCTCTGAATGAAGTTGGTTTCTGCACTCTATCCCGATCAGGAGGTCTCTCCCAGGTGACAAAGAAGAAAGAGCTTTTCATGTGGGGCTTGGGAGTTCGACAGTATATTTTAGTCGTAATACCCGAACGCCAACCCCAAACCCCTTTCCCTTTGCTAAATGCATCCTTTTTATGTATCTAAGTTTAGAAACTCCGTTTTAATTTTTTTCTTTATAGTATTTTGTTGTCTTTTCTTATTTTTCTTCTTTATTTTTCTCTTATAAAGCAATTCTTGTCTCGCATACTTTTCTCGTTATTTCTCTTCCTTCAGTATTTAAATTTTCCAAAAAAAAAAAAAAGTGGGGATGGAAGTAATACTCTTACAAAGCATTCACTCCATCTGACTTCTAGAATTCGAACCTGGAGTAAGGGTAAGGGCACAATCCTTTAGGGTTAAAACGCCACTCTTTATCAGACTTTGCTAAGACCAGGAAATTCTATTGTCTTAACGGTCTCTATACTGAAAAGGTGCCTCTTTCAAATCATAAATGGATTATTTTTTCAAGTAACATCGCTCAAACTCATTCAGTTTTATAAGATGTTGCGATAAAAAGACTGGATTGTTAGAGGGTGTAAGATACGTTCCCTAAGGAATGGATGAGTGGATTAATCCCTAGCGTACCAAAGAGAGGAATAATAATAGTATTAATAATAATTACTATTATTATTAGAATTATTATTAGAGTGGCATTAAGGACCAAAATCTACCATGAAAAAGCTAGGAAGCGTTTCGATTTCCCGTTTTCCTTTCATTATTATTATTATTATTATTGTTATTATTATTATTATTATTATTATTATTATTATTATTATTATTATTATTATTATTATTATTATTATTATTATTATTCACTCCGCCAAGTTTTCACAACAACCCAGTACAACAAGAATTCATATAGACCATGTGAAGAATCAGACACAAAGTACAGACATTATGATCAAGAGAATACTTAACTAATCTTCACGCGCTTTTATTTTTACCATGGATGTGAATTACCGCAAAGGGGTAATGGGACATGACAGCGTTTGTATGGTAGGCAAATGAAAAACTCACCACACAAAGGTGCTTGAAAATGCAATAAGCGGGGCACTTACGAAAATGACTAGCAAGGACGAAAATGTCAGTAGCAGTAAGTAAAGCTTACGCTAGGTGTAGGCCCTGGAGATGGCATTAAAAATCAGAGCGTAAAATGATGAAGGAATCACTGAATAATGTAGATACAGGTAGAAATAAATAAAGCGAAGTACGTAAAAGTGTAAGTAAGTTTGTGTTTGTAAGCGCGTGCGTGGACAGGCACACACACAGTGAGAGGAATATCTTACACTGCCAACGAAATTTCTCATTCAGACAAAAATTATGACAATCACACACATTCTCTGACTTAATAAATAACCACAACAATAACAATGACACCACCAACAACAGAAATAATAATAATAATAATAATAATAATAATAATAATAATAATAATAATAATAATAATAATATAATAATAATAATAATAATAATTTATTATTAGTATTATTATTATTTTATTATTATTTTATTATTATTATTATTATCATCATCATAACCTTAAATTTACTGTTATTTCTCGATTACTGTTGAATATTTATGTTTCCATAATTTCTAAATGAATAATCCCTAAGCACATCAAATCTCTAAAGGCATAAATCCAAAATAAAAATATATTATATACACCTCAGTTAGAACGACCTTGGTTCCACAAAACGCCCTGAGGGTTGAGATAATATTTCAAGAGCTAAAGAAGTAGTCGGCTGGCTACAGATGTGGCATCATTACTGTCCATCGGCGTCCGTAGAGGTCATACGTCTACGAATCATAATAGAGAATGTCAACCTTACGTTCACTAACTAGTAGGTCGCTGCCTGGAGACAAGCCGCCTAGAGTGAGTGACAGAGATTAATTGACGCGTGGAGGCACAGGTTTCTCACTTCTAATTAGTATTCTTTTCTTAGTACTTACGTATGCTATTATCTACGTAATTCTATTTCCTTCTTAAAAAGTTTACTGATTCATCGCTTGCAACAAATCATTATTTTCCAGGGGAAAAAAAAGTTTTTAAATCAAGGATTGTGTCATCTGTAACTTTAAATACCCGAAACTTAAAATCACTCGAGTCAATAGAGTGAAAGTTGGCCCCCCTGTAACTGAATCAGTTCCGACACTGAAATAAAGTGGTGGCGCCTCTGACGACAAGACCATAATTAATACAGAAATAACTCAATATATCAAACATTAAAGTTAATAGTAAAATAGCTTTCTTGATAAATTAAATATGTGGTATTTCTTGCGTCTTGTAAACTTTAAAAACAGAGTAAATTCTTTAACCTGAAATTGGATTGCCAAATTTACAGATTTTCAACAAAATAATGTATGAAAGTATCAAATTTAAGAACGAAAGTTATGCTGTGTTCGTGTGTGTCGCGGATCATACCATCCTCACTATGCAACAATAGTCCTAGACACCATTTTTGTAACATTCTGAAAAACCGTGGAAAGGCTCTAAAAACTACTCATCGAGCCTTCCCACCAGAACGCATGAAAGAAGGAAAAATGCGAATGCCAAAGCGTAGATGTCAGAAGAGAACTATGAGACGTGCACAGTACGTCTGTCAGTCTGTGCGTTTGCTTGGACGAGCACACGAAGGCGAAGAGAAGATAAGGCTTCTGCAGACTGATCCCCATCTTGGCATCGCTTGGGGTCTCCGTGACTAAAGCATGAGTGCGTTGCAGAGCAGTGAATGAAGCCTTTGTCTACCGCGGGTCATTTATGAGAGGCCGTCAGATCCTGTCATCTTTTTACGTTTAATTGTGTGAATGAACACTTCTGTCTCCACGAGGGAGAAAATGACTTTGCAATTAACGTGGTGCCAAAAACTTAGCTAAGTGTTCATTCTTATATTTATAGAAGTCAGTTTGGATGTGGGTGTTTTTAGTTCAAACTGAAATGTTCAGTATATTAGCTTTCGTATTTAAAATGTTGGCATGGATATTTCACTACGTTATATAATATTAAATTCTATCATTAATAATTGTAGCCATTTTATTTGGTGCGCTATAACTTAGCACCACTTTTCTGAGCAGTTTAATAAACAGCAGAAACAATAAATATTGAGTAATAAAATACCTATATTCATCATAATTATTATTGTTGTCGATTTAATAGTCATAGGAGATATCATTTGACCACAGCGTCAACGAAAGATTACTTAACCTTCAAATTTTACAAGCTAATGATGAAATTCACATATTCCGCATCATCACCACCATCTCCATTATCATCATCTTTATTATAATTGCTGATATATTCATCACATGAGACATCATTCTACTTCAGCTTAACGCTGGATTACTTAACCTTGAAAGTTTACACACTAATCTTACAACAGCATTAAGTCCAGACCAACCTCGAAGAAGGATTGTATAATTCATTATGGCGCGGTGATCAAGATTGCAAATTTCGTACAAGGCGGTATTTTTTTCCAGTGATGTTTAGTGCCTTAATAATATTCTATTCTTGTTTTGCTGACAGTCACCGACAAAACATTTACTTTCACTATAAAAATATCCATAGAAGGTAACAAAATCAAGCAGAAATGGGGAAAAAATATGTACATCGCATCAAGAACAAGTTCAGGCGAAACAAACACCCCTGACCTTTCCATACCGAAGCACGCGCAATAAACACTGTGAGATCTACGAACCGAGAGAAACTGTTGACAGCAACAAGTAGAAGACGCTGACCTTACCTTTCCCACGTGGCTGCAACAGAGATGAATAAAAGATTTTCTGAAAGAAATCTCTCACTGGACAACGAACACGAGGAGTGGTAAGATGGCGTTTCGGTATGTCCTGACACAAGGTACAAGTCACAAAGACCGGTCGGTTGTCGATTGAAATATCATGTGGAAAAAATATACCCCGTCCTACAAAGGGCGGCGACTTTAAGGAACATTTATATAAAAGTTTACATTTATTTGCATGCGTAAATATACTTGCAGTCTATACAAACATGAGAGTGCGTACCACAAAAGGCGGCGTGTTTGAGAAAAAAAATATTGAAACTGACAGTTGCTTGTGGGTACCCACATTCAGTCTGCGCATGCAGGAACGTACGTGTCACTGCATATATAAAGGGAGAAAAAAAAAGATTATAAAATTATTTGATGCATACGTTCGACGAAAGGTTTGTACTCATGACTAGTTGCTAAGGAGGTGCAGGGACAGATTTTATTACATAAATGCGTATTCTCATGAATACTTATATTTCTTAAAAGTGTCAAACTCAACATCACCTCTGAATATTCTTTAGGTTCCTGTTTTCCATTACACTTATTTAATTATTTCCTTTTCCTTCCTTTCGCATGTGAAGGTTTGTGATGTTTTATGAAGCACAGAATTTTTCACCAAATATAACGTATAGTAAGATTACACTGGCAGGTGAGCCTCTACTACCAAGAAATTAATGTACTAAAGACTAACCTCTAAGCAAGTACAGTGTAAAATTTAAGTGAATAAACTAGTAATTAAAAACAAAGGGAGAGAGAGAGAGAGAGAGAGAGAGAGAGAGAGAGAGAGAGAGAGAGGTTTTAAAGGATATCCAATAAATCCATATAAACAGATCAATTATTTGTAACCCTACATAATCTCATCATACTTTTCTTGGATGCAATATTACCCTTTAATGAACTTCATATAACGTTCCGCTGATGTAAGCAAATCGAATGGTGTGACGAACTTGATATCCTAATAAGAACCAGCGGTCGACGTATAGCCTCAGCAACGTCACTGGCCCTCACAGGCCTCAATTCAAAGGGTGACACGTCAACAGGGCCAGAGTCGTTCTCGACCCGAGGTACCTCACAGCCTCCTCCAGAGGCCCCTTTCCAGGTTCCAACAAGGAAGACCTGGCAAAAGGATCGGGAAAATACAAGCATTTAAAGAGCCAATGAGCTCTCCCAGCACTAGTGCCCCACCCCACAGTGCCTATACAACTGCCCACCACACAGTGCCTATACAACTCTGGAGACTTCCCAGAGCGGCTCCCCAGAGTTTGTAAGGAAAAATTGTAACTAGCTATGACTGTGCTCCGGCTTACAACGGACGACATGTCCTAGCTCTTTTGTAATATTACATTTTAATTTGTACGTCGTCCTCCCACCAGATCACACTGACCTTGAAAGCAGCTATAACAAGGTAATTCTGGTTGTTGACAAAGAAATGGCTAGAATAAATGTTCACACCTAGAATGGAAAACACTAAAAAGTAAACTACAGGTTGTAAATTAATCCCATGAATAGACTGCTACAATTTGCAGTATGTTCACAACCACACACGCACACACAAAACATACAAACGGAGGCTCAAACGAGCACGAAAAGCAAAACAGGGCCTCTTCTAAAAGACACATTTTAGGCGATGGAATGCGAAGGATTCCTAGCATTGCACCCATGAATATATTAGCAATGAAAAGTAGAGTCCCGCTAACGATTCTCCGTAAGGGGCGCTTCTTCCATCCGAAATCGATTGGCATCCACCAAAGGGCATTGGAATTCAAAAATAAAATGTCCTTGTCTTTTGCGTCTTTGTTTTTCAAGTGAACGCCTACACATTTATAAAATGTTTACGATAGTTATAAATGCACATGAATTCACAAACGTCTGATATGTCGTACGTGCGACAAGAATAATTTATATATATACATATATATATATATATATATATATATATATATATATATATATATATATATATATATATATATATATATTTCCTTGTCGCACGTACGACATATCAGACGTTTTTCTCTTACTTGATAACTAATATTTGCCATTTATTGGGCATGAAGTTTATCGGCACCTTGTGCACAGAATGTGGCATTTGCTGTTACCGGTTCCTCCTTCGAAAATTGTAAGAGAGAGAGAGAGATGAGGAGAGAGAGAGAGAGAGAGAGATACGCTGGCAAAGTAGACTAATAGACATAAATATTTCCTTGTAAGCATGTGCAGTATAATCAAAATAATTCTTGAAAACCCTCTTTATTTTGACATTTTATCGAGTAAACAAAAACCTGATGTTACATCCTGTTATAAATCCAATCAGATTCTAACCAAATATACATAAAATAAAAAATAAAAATTATAACAATTATCTAATTTTAATAAACTACAAAAATACTGTTTTTCATGAATTAATAAAGACAATCATGAAAACGAAATTATGTAATTCATTAACAAAAATAAAAATAACCTAGTCCAAGCAATTAAGGGATAAATGACTATACCAAACATCATTAGAGATGAAAACAGATTGCCGGTGCTGTTTGGCAATTAACAAACAGATTAGCTCATGCATCTAATTACCCAAAACGCAAATGATAAATAACTAACAATTTGCTGACCAATGATATTTCACCGCCACCTAATGTCTGAGAGCAGCTGGTGACGCGTTAGGTTGCAATCGCCAGTTGACATAATATTATGATAATTAACGGCGTATTCGACATTATAATCAGGACCCAATACATAAGGGGGCGGCGTTATATTAGAACTTACAAACCAACAACTGCTATTTTAGTTTGGTACGGTTTAGAGCAAACCATAAAAAGATACAATTGTAATAATACCATAGAAAACGGTATCTTCACACAAACAGTTCACACCGGGTTGCCATACTTCCACTGTGACTGGAGAGAGAGAGAGAGAGAGAGAGAGAGAGAGAGAGAGAGAGAGAGAGAGAGAGAGAGAGAGGACTATCAAGTTTTGCGACAAGTTTGTTCGAGATGCACGCACAGGACCACTCTCACCTTTTAGATAACATATGCTCATCCATACTCAGGAACCGTGAATCATCCTTATCAAGTACTTTTACAATCTATATCCAATAGTGAAAATGAGATGCCTAATAACAGCACTACTTGCAAGTCAAACCATTCTCTAGAAGGTCACTTTGGCTTAATATTAAGAAAGGTCACAGTTAAAACTTGAAATTTGTTACCGTATTTGTCAATGCTTGTTTGTTTTGTATGCAAAATCATCTGACACGTAATCTTTCCTACCAGTTGTGAAAAACAGCAATATAAATCTTCGTCCATTATGGCATCTGAAGAAAGACTTTCACAAAAACTACTCTCAGATCAAGTTTTTCACGATAGCCTACGTTCGACTAACAATCACAGAAAAGGATTTCTTTGTGGTGATGTTCTGACAGGTATTTATCGCCAGAATCAGTAAAATTCAGCAATTAAACAATCTAAGAGGTATCCACCATTACGAGCTTCTATATAACTAATATGCAGTAGTACTACAGCATCTTTTTAGACTTAATTTACAAAGCATGTGAACGTTAAAAGTTTAATAAGAAGATGCAGAATTAAAGGTGTGTGGGGCGAGAGAGAAGAGAGAGAGAGAGAGAGAGAGAGAGAGTTGAGATAGAGAGAGAATAGATGGAGAGATGGTAACGGAGAGGACATTAGAGAGAGAGAGAGAGAGAGATGGAAAGGAGAAAGTTGATGAAACGTTAATTAGGCTTATAGATGAGGACACTGGAAAGGATTCATTATTGACCTAAAAGACTGGTTAACCCAAGTTTTTCTGGCTAGTATAGAAGACAAGTACAATATTAAATAAACAGAACTTTATCTTTCTGTACTATTATAATAAAAACTTTCAACAATCGACCGCAGAATTTTGTCTCCTTGTAATACTACTTTTACTTAACCTTGTAATAATAATAATAATAATAATAATAATAATAATAATAATAATAATAATAATAACCCTCCACTGGAGCCTGTGCAAGAAATGCCAGCTACCTTGCAGTAATAAGTGGTACGAGCACCAACCTGAAGGAGTGATAGAAAACGATCAGGCAAAGATCCTCTGGGACTATGGTATCAGAACGGATAGGGTGATACGTGCCAATAGACCAGACGTGACGTTCATTGACAAAATCAAGAAGAAAGTATCACTCATTGATGTTGCAATACCATGGGACACCAGTGTTGAAGAGAAAGAGAGGGAAAAAATGGATAAGTATCAAGACCTGAAAATAGAAATAAGAAGGATATGGGATATGCCAGTGGAAATTGTACCGATAATCATAGGAGCACTAGGCACGATCCCAAGATCCCTGAGAAGGAATCTGGAAAAACTAGAGGCTGAAGTAGCCCCAGGACTCATGCAGAAGAGTGTGATCCTAGAAACGGAGCACATAGTAAGAAAAGTCGAATTGGAGGACTGTGATAGACAAAAAAAAGAAAAAGAAATAATAATAATAAAACAAAGATCATCAGCAAACGAAGGCATTAATATTAATAAGGGTTAGAAATAAAGAAACAAGAGAAAAGAAGATATTCTTGATATTCTCATTTCAACTAAGATTGAATAAAAAAAAAGAACGATTGACAAAAAGGGACATGTTGCCCGGAAAAAAAACAATAACTTTCCGGAACAACAAGTACTCAGTATATCCTTGCAGACATCATCCCTCCTTAGATATAAAAATGTGATTCATATACATGGGTCGTTATAAAACATGATCTAAATTAACGGTAACTATTTGATCAGTGACTTGCTACAACTTACAGTCCGTTTTTCATGATATCCAAATGGCTATTATTGAACACCTCTTTCGCCCAACGGTATCGAGTTATAGTTGTTAAACATTTCTGAAGATTATAACGAACAATTGTGAAATATCTCAAGGTCTCTTTGGTAAAGCCTGTCTTGAACGATCAGACGTAAACGAAACAACAATACCAACGAAACGACAGGAGTTTGATTTCACGGTGACTGAACCTTCCTTGTGCCAATCTCTGTGCCAATCGCACAAAGCTTAATTTGAGTCCGTTTAACGTCAGCCTCATCCTTAAGATGTTTCGTATGAAGATGAGTCGGACACGGTATTCATGTACAAATTCCCAGAAAGGCCTACTACGGATACTGATAAGTAGCTAAAAGTCCTCCGTTCGGTAATGATTAGTTAGTTTCTCTTTGGGCGAGGGGTTTTCGCGCTCGGCTACCAATCCGGTGGTCCAAAGTTCGGTTCTCGGCTCGGCCAACGCGGAATTAGAGGAATTTATTTCTGGTGATAGAAATTCACTTCTCGATATAATGGGGTTCGGATCCCACTATATAAGCTGTAGGTCCCGTTGCTAGGTGACTAATTGGTTCCTAGCCACGTAAAAAAATCTAATCCTAGGAGAGCTGTTAATCAGCTCAGTGGTCTGGTAAAACTAAGCTATATCAACACGGGAGTGATTAAAACCTAATCAACCGTATAGCATGTGTTAACTGTTACTCCTATGATATTGCGGCCATTTCTGACAATAGTTTACTTCAACTATTCAGTGCAGTCAAGGCGAGAATATAAGACAAAACGCTACCTCAGTTGGCACACACTGCCATGTGAAGAACCTGCAAAGTGATAAACAAAATCTATAAACAGGTTCCTAGCGAAACAGACATAGTAGCTGACACTACATCACGTATTCACAAACGGCTCACACTAGCCGAACTCCAAGAAATTCCGGAACGACCCATGGACAAATTCCTTACTTTCAGCAAGGAGATCTACAGAAACTTTACAGAACCAAGGCACAATATTCTGGTCCTACCTCTCTCACAAAAGAAATATCAAACCCACAGGTCCAATACGAACAAATCTTCGTATTTACAAGGAATCCACAAAGGATCAAAGAGGATTAACCATCATCTCTCTCTCTCTCTCTCTCTCTCTCTCTCTCTCTCTCTCTCTCTCGTGCTACTGCAGCCGTCGACAGTTTTTTTCATTAATAAATATCTGCTCGAGGGCTCCCAAAAGCAGTATTTAAACTTACGTTTGAGACTACAAACATAACTGTCACCAGTGGCAACGGAAAATACAATTAAAATTTTAAGAATTACTAATACTACAAGCATTTCCATGGACCCATCCCCCCGACCCGCCGCTCTCTCTCTCTCTCTCTGCAACGCTGTCAGACAACGACAGCATCAAAGAGAACGTCCACTGCGTGTTATGTCAAACAGCTTCTGTATTAAATATGAGTCTCTTGGGACACTGACAAAATTAAAGCAATAAGCGATGGCTAATGAACCCTTGATCTGACCATTGTTAACGACGCGTCAACATTTCCATTGTTTTCATTGGTCGCTGACTCGGTACCGCCCGTTCCACCGCGGGAACAACAAAGGGTTTAATTGGACGGCCTTGGCTTTGCTGATGTCTCCTCTTCACGGCCAACTAGGGCTTTAAATTAAAATCGTTAATCAAATTTTATTTAAAATCCATGTTTACTTATATATCTGTCAGTGGAAACCTGGGAAAAGAGCAACACGTTTCTTCGCTCGTGGATATGTTTATACAAAGGAGCAAATATTAATTTAGGCTTGTTATGACGACTATCATGAATTTCTCTTCAGTAACAACGAAAAGGAGCTCAAAACATTAGTGTCTCTTGCACGAAAAAGAAGAATTGCAAATTGATTATCATCTTTATCAAAAAAATTATCGTAAATTTGTTGTTGGATGCGATGTGTTTTTCCACTAAAGGCGAAGGAAATTCTTCATAACAAACAAACATCCTGGTAAATTCTTTATTTACGAAGACGAATAGCTATGCGTTGGCAAGTTCCTAATAAGGGGGCGTGTGATACCGATATATGCAGAGATGTCAAAGTGGGCCTGGGTACATATATAAATACATATATCAATGTGCAAGTAGAAATTTGAAAGTTGCGTATATAAATAGTCGCCATGGGAGGATGAAACCAGAAAACTAATGTCTAGGAATACTGGCCCATATTCATTAACCAAAAAATTCCTTTTGATAACATCAACAGTATATTTATAGAAATCACACTTCAATTTGGCAATAAAGATGATTTCGTAATACATACGCAGGATAATAAAGAGTGACATAAAAGAAAGAAAAAACACAAGGTCACCAGACTTAAAAAGTAGTAAATGGAGAAGAGATTGTCTAATCATTGTGCACTTGAAGAAAATCTTACTGGTCCGCTGAGCCTAATCTATTGACCATAAATGACGTCCGGATGAGCAAAAGGTTTGCTATTTAAAACGAATTATAGTAAAAGGGTCATTGAATATGAAGCCCATTTAAACTGCAGTCCTCCTGGCGCCAGTGGCGGCTTGCTATGTCTTTTTATCTTTTAGATGGGTAGGATTCCAAAGAACTTCAGGGGCACCATATGTCGCCAACTAACAAGTTCCTTGCAGAAGGTGCTGGGCGAATTCAATGCATTATGACAGATTCCGGGGTTTGCTAAGGTTAGGTTACGTTCAGATCGTTCCTTTGCTTTTCTATTTATGTTTCTAGTCTTGCAGTAGCAGTATGGTTAAGATAAACGTTCTTCTTTTTTCTTGTGTACTATAAATGGTATGTTCAGACATATCCAAAGTTCTTGGTTTCCTGCACCTAGTTTTCTAGAAACGTTTTAGTAAACATAAACCTTCCAACCCTATTATTTTGATTTTCTTATTTTCCAGATACCAGTAACACCAGTTATATGTTGCCATTCCCCATTCAGTCGCCTGTCATATGTTCTTGCGCCTTTTAGCATATTATGACCTACCGTTGATTCCTGCGAATGGAAGCTTACGATGGCGGTGAAGTAGCTATGGCGGCTCCAAATCAGAAACGCCCAAACGTAAATAGCAAATCTGCATTAAGATTACTGTCTTGATACGGACCGTCTCTATTTTTTTGTGCAGTTAGGGAAGGTGAAATGTCATGATGCAAGGTTCCTTGAATATTAAGACTGATAAAATGAGGAAGTGGTCTACATCTAATCACATATACATACATACATACATATATACATATACACACACACAAAGACTATATAATATATATATCTATATATATATATAGAGAGAGAGAGAGAGGAGAGAGAGAGAGAGAGAGAGGAGAGAGAGAAAATGGAATAAAACAAGCCACCGCTATATTGTACTAGTAATGGCGACGTCATTAAAGGGCTGTTAGAAGAATAACTAAAAAGCAATTGTCATAAATATTTCCTGTTTTACTATTTTGAAACGGATATTTCTCTGACCCATTCCTCAGAACAGCAACTCATATTTCCCTGAGATGTTTTTCAGTGGAATTTTTTAATGTATTGCTTGAGGTTTATCAACAGACCACCTGAGAATAAGTTCAGATATAATGTACTGATGCTCTGCATGAAATTAATAAATAATGCGCAATTAGCTGCATCGGACATGAATTTCATTTTGAGACATGCTTAACATAAATCAATCTTGAAATACGAGTAACCAATTCCTGAATGGCAGAAACGCCTGTATCTGTTATGATCTGTTTCTAGGGACTAAACTTAGAAAAATTTGAGTTTAATCCCTAGAAACCACGGATTTAACAGAACGAGACAAAACTATAAGCTATTAAAAGATTCCAGTCTTTTCCCTCATTTCTTTCTCAAATCAGGCAAATTTATCGGTTTTGTATTTGTAAAAATGTGCCTGAAATTCTTTCTTAAACTTAGTCCGGTTTCCTCTATACCAAGCTATTCCATATATTCCCCATTAAAACGACTAAATAAAACAGGTACCAGTACAACAATAAAAAAAAAAAAAACATCCAATCTCTCCTTTAACAAGGATTCCACCATCAATCAAGGATGGTGTCACTCGGTTTAACTGTTTCCGTTATTTGATCCCCCGATCACTTCACTGTATGAAAATTCCTTGGATCCCTTTCCGAATGAGGGGTAACAAAAGTTTCTTCTTCATTCTGTTTTTTACAAGCAGAAGTCCTTTTACTATAAAGAAATACTCTAATGGTTGAGCTTTATATGTATATGTATATGTATGTATATATATATACGTATATTATATATATATTATATATATCTATATATATATATATAATATATATATATAACACATATATATATATATATAAATATATATATATATATATATATATATATATATATATATATACGTATATATATATATATATATATATGTAATATATATATATATATATATATATATATATATATATATATATATATATATGTGTGTGTGTGTGTGTGTGTGTGTGTGTGTGTGTGTGTGTGAAAATAAATGTTGCTTTTAGCAATAATTCGTCTGTCAAGAATGCATTGTTTTCTAATAAACCAGTAATGCCAACAAAAGGGGTGTACAAAATTTACCTTATATTGGACAATCTGAAGGAACTAAGTAAGAGTTACGCATTATAAATACAATGTACCGGTTGCAAACAGTTCAAGTGCCATATTTTGTTACGTAAGAGACTTTGAACACACTATAGCCTGGAAATCAGCTAGAGTAGTTTTTTGACGTTCTTCAATGCATGATAGACTGTTAGTTGAAGGATGCCTCTTTAGTTCTTTTAGCAACATGAATTTGAGCGACGGTCTTTTTAAGATGGACGAATTTTTGAAAAGCTTTATTCTTAATGATATAAAAGTTAAACGAGTTGTAACATATTTTACAAATAGATAGTTCTGTACTGCGATTTGTAGTAACTGCGTATTTCCGCTAAGTATGTTTTTTTTTTTGAACAATGTTTATTCACATACTTAAGTAGCTTGTTGACTTGTTTGACTGTTATCTGTGACCTCATATTGCTTTCTTGTGTAAGTTTTCTTAAATTTGTTCAGTACCCTGAAGACGACTGTGGAATAAAAGTTGAGTGTCTTGGTACAATCCTTCTTTCATTTTCACGTGAGGATCTTATATATATATATATATATATATATATATATATATATATATATATATATATATATACATGTTCTTATTATTGTGATGTACTGCTTCATTACCCAACTGTGCAAGGAAACTCTGTCGTCTACCAAGCAGGTCAAAGTTTGGGTGATATAAGGAGAGAAATGTTATACAGATGAAAAAGCAGAGAAATAAAAAAAAAATTAAGCTGTAATTACGTTGTCACGACAGGAACCTCCCTACTTAGGTTTATGTCTTTATTTAAAACAATGTTAGTTGGTTCTTTACTTAAAATTTTTTTTTTGCTTTGAAATATTGTTTCCTTTAACAATTCATCAATTTGTTAGTGCGATAATCCTTATGTTTGTTTTGTTGTTTAATATCCAAATAATACAAATGGTTAAAAAAAATATATTATTCATCGCGAAAGATTCCACTCGTGGTTTCTAAAATATCAAAACATAAAGTTCTGGCCTAAGTGTGGTTTGATAAAAGAAGCATTAATTAAGAAAAGAATCTTCGCAACCATTGAAAAAATGATCTTATTACAATATCTAACAAAGAAGATATAATACATTTTTTTACACCCGTGCGCAGACCTCTCTCTCTCTCTCCTCTCTCTCTCTCTCTCTCTCTCTCTCTCTCTCTCAATAAATGTCAGTTTTAATATGTGAAACAAAGCCCATTAATCTGCCCTTCAAAAGCTTTGACCGACATCTCTAAACAAAAATCATTTATTCTTTCGCTATTGGCGAGGTAATCCATCAAAGGTACAGAAAAAATGCAAAACAAAATGCGTCCCTCTGACGCTCACCAACATCACTCATACCCTGCCGTCGTTAATAAACATCACAAAACGCCTCTTCTCAAAGTTTAACCCTTCAAGTGTCAACCATCCATCTGAATACTTCTCAAATCTCTCAAAAGCTTAGCAGCATCCTTCCATGGAGCCATAGTCATCATCATTTACAAACATCGCTAACTTTCAGCAAAGCGTCATCTGTGCTTTATGAAGATCTCTCGTCCGACAACATCTTAGGATTGCATTTGAATGCTGCATTTTCCCCCCTCTGGACTCTTCTAACAAGACAACAATACAGATTGAGCTGACTGGCGCATCCATTGTTCAAATACTCAGGAAGGTGTCAGAGACAGGACTCCTACCCATTGTGCCACCTTCGAGTACCTTAAACGTTCTTTAACATGCCAAGATGCTTCACGGGGTGAAGTATAAAATTGCAAAACGAGAGAGAGAGAGAGAGAGAGAGAGAGAGAGAGAGAGAGAGAGAGAGAGAGAGAGAGAATTACTTGAAGATTTCAGTCTAGTGATTATTTTTTTACAATACAATTAATATTTGATTATGGAACTCAATACGCCAAAGAAAATAAATGACCTCTTGTTACTTACTAAGTAGAAACCAATCAACTAAATTCTTAACATACTCTCCCCATTTGTAATTTGTACATCTGAAGGCATACTATGGTAGAACAACGATTTCTGCAGAGTAGTCGAATCAATTGTAAAGGCTTATCCCTCCAGTAACACCATTCTCTCTCTCTCTCTCTCTCTCTCTCTCTCTCTCTCTCTCTCTCTCTCCTATCAACATCAGACCCTATCATTTCGCTCAAAAACCAGCAATTATTTTTGAAGCCACTAACGAGGCGCGCTTGTTATGACTCCAGAATAACCTTTAGCACCCTTGAGCCGGTACCAAAGTTTATTCATTTTTTTATATTACCCATATCGACCTTCATCGCAGGTCCTATGAATAGCTAACACCCTTTTACTACGGCTTAACTTTGCAAATCTTAAAAGTTGCGATTCTTTAATACTTCTGGTTGAAGATTACGGGTTACCGGAGATTTTAAGGAAATTAAACCCTAAGCATCTTATAAGTTATGATTATGCCCTGCAGAGAGGAAGACATAGTTGTTCATTCTTTAATCTACCATAAGTTCTTAACTCGTGCTATGGAAAAAGAACTACGAAAAAGGTTATCTGAGAAAAATAATATCATAAATAATGTCTTCATAAATGCGAATACGACGGAAAATTGTCTAAATTAATAAAATGTCACTTCAATATTACTCAGTTTTGTAAAAAATATATATAAATGTTTTATTTAAAAATTAACAATTATTTCTGTTGAAACAACTATTATCATACTGCCATTCCTGAATAGGACAACTATTAAATGATATAATTTTTAATAAACAATATCGTCATCATATGAACTGTACGTTCATTTATATAAATGAAGTATATAACAGTTTTTTCCCTTCCGCTTTTTCGAAGTCTGTTTAAAATTACAATTTGGATGACCCATACGAATTTTTCATATATGCCGTTTCATCAAATGATGTTGCTCACAAAATCATTTGGCAGCGGCTTCATTTATGTCACATATTTCTGTTTAACATCATTGATGTCACTGCCAAATGAAATACACACAAAATGCAAAACATTACACAAGATTCGGACTTATTCTTAGTAAGTTATATAACGAAAAATGGGAATGTAAGAAGACAAGGCGGATCATCAAGATAAAATTTAAGCACGATCAAAGTATGAAAGAAACCCTCCGGAATGCAATGTCCTCGAAGAAATGAAATATAAAAACATACAAATAACAATTTAAAAAGGTAAATCACGAACAAAAAATGAGAAGCCAAACAAGTAAACAGAGCAGAAACGAAATTGAACACACGTTCCCTACTGTGCTAATCTGCCTAGCAATTTGTAAGGTCTTCCAGGTAGTATGGTCTGATCGAGAGAGCAGAAATATCATCACTCCAGCACGATTAATAATAGAGCAATGAGGGAATTCCAGCAGTATTAGAAATGGCTACTCGCATGCAAGGACTCGACTCCGGCGATTTCTTCGAGAATACAAGGGACTTGGGCATCCAGTCGACAAAGGTAAATAGGACTGTCTGTTATCAGGAATTGTGTAATCTTCCGTCTCTGGCCGCTGCGGGAGGTCTTCTCATATATCCTCGTCGTTGGTAGCAAAAAAAGATGAAGTCTGATGGGCGTTAAAAGTACCAGGGGCGAACAAAAAACGAGCAGCAGGTCTTGCGTGGTTCTTTATCGGATACTGCCATCATTCACGAAAGGTTTACGTTGGACTTCTGTATCGTAATTTGCCTTTATCGATTGAAATATTCTTTCCATGAGATGTAAAACGGAAAATAATCTGAAGACTGTAGCTTGGTAAAAAATAAAACAAAATAGATATAATGGGTCACATCACTTATCTTTTTTTAAGGTAACACAACTGTTTCTCTATGATATTACAAATCTACGCTGTATTTCATGCTTTGCAAATCCCGTATTTTTGTGAAAAAACATTTTTCAAGCATATGAATGAAACTCACACTAGTCTCTCTCTCTCTCTCTCTCTCTCTCTCACAGACACACACATACACGCGCGCGCGCGCATGAAAACAAAAACATCCAAATAGTAAGAACTCTATCTGAAATAAATGACTAAGCAAATAATTTTTAGCCACAAGAATTTCATAGGACATACGAAAATTGACAGGCTGTGTTTAAATTCTCAATTCTCAAGGTCACTTATTGATCTGCATTTTGCAAATTATAATGCAATAGCCGGTTTTTGTTAGACGCCTCAAACGAGATAATTATATCATGACGGTAGATATATTCTCGTACTCAAGTACCTGCATCCTCGAATCATTAAAAAGTATATACGCATTACGTGAGTGTACATTTACTAGGTGAAGGCAATTCTCTCACAATACTCATACTATCCTTTATATACAAACAGTACACAAACACGGACACTCATACACACCAATCTCTCTCTCTCTCTCTCTCTCTCTCTCTCTCTCTCTCTCTCTCTCTCTCTCTGAATATATGTACAGATTGTTGTGACCCCCAGTTTATATATATATATATATATATATATATATATGATATATATATATATATATATATATATACATATATAGATATATACATATATAGATATACATATACAAAAACTGAGGTCAAAAAAATTACAGTCACAGACGTAGGAAATGTCTTATATACAAAAAATATGAATGAAAGTAACTTATCATAATACACTCATTCCATTGGTAAACACTTAATGAATAATTTACGCCTTAACCAGAAAGAAAACCGGTAATAAATCAGAAGATAATTGGTTTAAAGGAAGAAACCGGAGGGGGATTCGCTTACAGGATACTGAAAATATTGAAACGACAAGCAATATGAATATGCTTCTTAAATTCATTACAGCTTACTCTACGCACATTCACAATGCAGTAAATTTGGTCCCTATAAACTTCGGGAAGCAGCCTGAAAATGCAGTTAAGTTTAGTGCGATCTGCACTGCAGTAAAGAACAAATTGGATGATAGCTATGCCATTGGTGGTTGGAGATTAGAGAGACTGGTGGAAGTGAAAGAACTGGAATGGCATAACTGGGAGAATTATACATAGACTTTTTATGTCGCATAGTGGTGGAGTACATGATGGGGATGATGGTGACGAGTGCTCTAATGTTTACATACTGATAATACACTAATCCTCTTCTTTTTCTACAGGTCTTACTATTCAACCAAATATTGAAGCATTTCATCTAAGCGTACTCTAATCGTTTCTATTTGTACTATAGTATGTAGCTGAATACATCAAACGTTCAGAAACATTTCAAATTGTGTCATTTATCACTGAATTAATTGCGATTTCCTGTTGGGAAAAGTATTTTATCTCTTATCATTAGGGCACAAACTAAACGCTTAAATACTCGAAAAACACAGCCTCAAACTGGCAACCGTTATCCGAAAGTCCAGTCCATCTTCCCAAAAAGCAGCAAAGACGAGATGTCACCTGCCAAGCCTCTCGTGTAGTAGCCTCCTTTAACACAAGTGTGTCCATGATACAACCCCCTGATAGCCTGCAACAGCCTACAACAACCTGGTGAACAGCGACAGTCGAGTGTCTCATCTGAAATAAACTATTCCTAGTTCATTCACATGTGGTCATTAGAAAATTGTTCACGGTTCATTAGGGACCATGACGATTTGGGACCTTTCAGATTTTCTTCAAGATTCTGTCAGTGTTACAGCTTTCGGAAAGGCAGCCATACCTAAATGAACTCTTCGTTCTGTTCAAAGGGTGAGACAGTTTTCATAATCGTCAGAATTCTTAGTAAAGGTCTTCTTCCTGTATTTGTTTTTGTTGTTGGCGATGCTATTGCCCTTAACAATAATTCTATGGTTGTCGTCTTTTGAATGGGCAAGACTACCCATTCCATTGAAAAGTAAATATTAGAAAAGTGAAATTTTATTATGGTTTTTTAGGTCGCTCTTAATATTTACAAGGCATTTCAAAGCTAGTTAAAAGATCTTGTTAACCAAATTTCCTGATTATGACTGCACTCTCTCCCTTAGTTAACTTATTTCCAGCTTTGTATTAACCAATTTTACTTTTGTTATTGAGAGGGAAAGTTTTGCTACTTCTCCCATATCTATCGGTGTTCCTTAGGATATTGTTCTATCTTCCATTTCAATCTCTTTTCTTTTGTCATCACCATTGACCTTCTCTTTTCTACCCTTTCTAAAATTCAGTCATTTGCTGATCATTCAATCCTCCAACTTCATCATACAAATCCTAAATTACCCAACGTCGACTAGCTCTATCCTACCCTACTAACTCTAATCCTGTAAGTTTACCCGATGCACCCGTAACTCTTGGTGTCTAGCGTCTTCTAACTTACACTGAAAACATTAGCCTATTCAGATTGCCAAATGTGGCCCCTAAGAAAACTTGTGAATTCATGCTCATACTTGAGCTGCTGCTTCTATTGTATCCATACTTAATATAAATAAATCTGAAAATATTCGCATGATCGATGATACTGCTCTCACCGTATATATACCTCTTCTTTCTCTCTAACACAAGAACAGGTTCTCTTCCTCTTTTCTGAAGGAATTACTTCAGTCATCGTTCTGTAGGACTGGAGGAGTGAATAGAGTACCCGTTCAGGCTACCTTCCTGCTTTTGTTATCCTTAACTCTTTTATCTGTCTATCCATCTACTATCCATTATATATATATATATATTATATATTATATATATATATATAGTATATATAATTATATATATATATATATATATATACACACACGCATATTAAGCTACAACTGTATGCATATATATATATATATATATATATATATATATATATATATATATATATATAAAAAAAAAACCTGAGAATGAATTCACAAAGTATGCAATCTAAAACTTCTATATGTTATATCGTCTCTTTTTTCATAAATGTCAAAGAACGTTGCGAAACTGACACTTTATCAAACTATTTTTTCCAATAAATTTTCACACCAATGCGTATAAGGACCAACAGTATTTCATTTTATTCTTCATTCTTTTAAAACTAATCTCTAGGTACCTGACCATAAATTCGAAAATTATAGCAAATTTAAAATTTTTGCACCATGATTTTCGATACACTTCAAAGGAATTAGTGACGATATTCGCTCTATAATTTGCAACAGACAGTTTATGTCACCCAATATTAGGTTCTATTTTAGTGAGGATTATAATTTTTTTTTTCTTTTTTTTTTGGTCAGGTTCTACTCATGCAGGATCCGTGGCGCCAGAGCGAATAAGTACCCTGGAAGTCCCCCTCTCCGAGTGGTCACCTGTTTGTATCTGTCGGCAGGATAGAATCCCCTACTGGACAGGACATGATTTATACGCACCTTAAAAAGGCTACTTCACAAGTCGTGTTGAAATAATCATCAATTCCTTCGATATCAAAGAAGCAAGCACAGAGACAGGTCGAGATTTAAAATGATATTCGGCTTCGCCATCGAACTTCGGGGGCGAAAACCGGTTCTGTTGCCACCCAATGCGTAATCCTCATTTGGGAATTCGCTTTGCTGACGTTCAGCTAATGAAGTGACGCTTTGTCTTTGAAAGAAAAACTCTCTCTCTCTCTCTCTCTCACACACACACACACACCACACACACACACACACACACACACACATATATATATATATATATATATATATATATATATATATATATATATATATGAGATGGAAGCAGTAAAATTATAACGCCATAAATTATTTTTTTTGATGACAGGTATTTATAAAAAAACACATGAAAATGGTCTTCCGTGATACTGTTTGGAATTTTCTTTCATCAACAAGTGCAGATTATCACTGTGTTATCATGGGAAGTAGAATTTTTTCACCTATTACTTTAAAAAAAATTATTTCACACTCATAACATCAGAATTATTCCAGAGTTAAGGTAATGGTAAAGAAACATTAATATTTAGATAAGTAAGCCATATGAACAGACCAAATAACCCTTCTAAAAATTGCGTATTGTGCCACGCCGATTAGGCGTGTATACATATACATATATATCTATATATATATATATATATACCTATATATATGATATATATATATATATTATAAATAATTATAATATATATATAAATATATACGCAGTCATAAACAATTACGCTTCAGTGTAACTGTAAGCAAACAACACTTTACGCATGAGAGGAATACTTTACGAACTGGCATTAAAGCTCGTCCCTCGGCGGGATGCCCTTCCATTTTTGGCATACGCCAGACAGCATCTCTCACTGGGTCGGGTTGCTTGTTCTTGCATTGATCACTTTCCAGTCACGGCCAACACTGGCCCATCTCCATTAAAGCGCTTCACTTTTACTTCGGGCGTCTCTCTCTCTCTCTCTCCGAATTTCAAAAACTGTACGGTTTAATTGTTTTTATTAATAACGGCATTTTGCAAATTTCAATTTACAGGCGAAGCGGATCCTTCTGAAAGAAGGATTTATTCAATTTCTGTGATGAAAAAATTGAGGAGAGAGAGAGAGAGAGAGAGAGAGAGAGGAGAAGGAAGGAGAGGAGGAGCGAGAGAGAGAGAGAGAGAGAGAGAGGCACTCCTCAACTGGTAATTGGTTGAGTGACAGCAAGCAAAAACCTCCGGGTAATAACAGTTTATATGCAAACACATGTATACTGAAATAAGTCTGGCTCGAAAAACGCAACCGACAGACGGACAGACAGACGGACTCCCCATTTTGTGCATAAATCTATCTGATGGCAAGATTGAAATCTCCGCGTCCTATTATTATTATTCCTATATCATTGAGCGATCGGGTTCATATCATCCGATCTGCATTTGTCTGTCAGTTCAAAAATAATGATATAGGAGATCTCAAAACTGCTGCGATATCAAGGGTTAACATGCAAAATTCCACGACCAGAAGATGGCCTTGATATGGGAGTAATTCCAGGATATTTTTGCACAGGTATTTTCAGCAATCATAGACTTGGGTAGAGAGTGTACCTATCACCATCGATGAAGAGGGATATAAGCGCCATACTTGTAATAACATAATAAGAGCATAATCTTATCAAGATTCTTCCCTTAATGAAGTACCAGTCAGCACCAATCAATGAATGAATGATGAACCTGTTATGATTAAATCAGCAAAGTTGCTGTTTGGGTGTGTTTGGGTGTATGTGTGTGTGTTAGAGAGAGAGAGAGAGAGAGAGAGAGAGAGAGAGAGAGAGAGAGAGGATAAACAATAACAACCAGAGATTTGAAGTAATGTTTCTCGTACATCTTGCCCGTCTGCAGGAATACATCTACTCCAATACAAAATTCCCGTTTTCCTTCTTTCAACTTTCCGTCAAGAAGAATTTTATCTCACGGCTTTTATCTATACGACATGATGATATGTTGATTCTAAACACTATAGGAATATATCCATCAACCACTTATATCTGCGTCTTTATTATCATTAAGTAATCTTTAATTCCTTTAGATAACGAACATACCATTTGCAGATTTAGTACGATATTGTAAAAACTGCTTGGCACACAATGCATTCACAGCCCCATTAAGAACTCCTCTCATTTAATAGAATATAATTTGTTATGAACAATTCTTTATGAGAATAAAGAAAAAATTAAGAAAAAAATCCTCGACAACAGGACCCTCAGCCATGCGTGTAAAAAGGCCTCAAGTGCAGTCGGTCAAGCGTCAATTGCTATTATCTTCATGTCTTTCTTTCTTTCTTTCTTTCTTTTTTTCTTTCTTTCCATCTGAGTTTCTTACGTAAGTCTAGAGCGTAGGCTCTAACAGGTTGAAAGTCCTTCTGAAGGATGGGTTACGTTGGAAATGAATGTGAGGGGCGGTGCGTTATGGTAAAAACTGTGAATGGAATATTACCCGAGGATAAAAGGCGTCTTATTGCTGTTTAAGCTGACAAAAATATTCACCGATTTGTTTGAAAGTACTTGTATGACAGAAAGTTTCTTTGTGGAAATTATGTTGAATCATGAAATCAATATCATTTGCCTAACTTAACCTTTCCACAGACAAATATGCAAACATAAAATCTCCTACTAAGGAACACATGCATGTTCAGAGATATCCTAACAAGAATTTTATAAAACCTAAGAAAATGCAAGGAAAGAACTATTTATGGAAATTTCACCTCCAATTCACTAAAAGAAACTAACTACCATCCAAATTCAGGTACACAAAATTCTGACCATAGAAGCCTTCCAAGAAGAAGGGAAACTTTTTTTCTTAAAGAAAAATTAATCAAAAGACGTCAGCGCTGAAGTAGTATAACATCTACGGGTCCCCATATTAGGTTTCTCTTATAAAAGCCAAATTCACGATGACGTTATAGCCTTTTCCAACCCATTTAGGGAGAGTTTGGGTTGCTAGGGGAACTTAAATCTTAGGTGATGAAGGAGGAAAAGGAAGAGGAAGTCAAGTAGAAGAAAAATGAGGAGGATAACAATTGCATTACACTATGAGTGTTGCATTTCCATCCTTTGAAAGTACATGGTCATTAATGTATAATGTGAATCCAAAAGCGGATTCAACATGAAAAAATAATTATTGTGGTGTTCCATGTTCTCTTCTCCCCTTCGATGAAAACAAAACTACTCGGTTGACAAAGCATTTAGAGGGTCACGGCTTTCTTTCTCTCTGATCAACTTGTGACCTATCATACTTGCCTCGTTTGTCATTGCTCCCGTCATCACGTGTCAATTGACCGACTATGGAATGAGAACCAGTTAACAAAGATTTGTGTTCATGACATTCATATGGCTAAACTTCATTTTACTGTCTTTAATCCGTTTAAGTTGACTATCGTTCATCTGCCTCTTGCCAAATCGCTAGCTACCTCAGTGTTACATATCGTTCCCAAACTATCAACGAGTACTTAACAGACCTGTAAAATGTTTTTTGAATAGTGCATCTAATACGTGCTGAATCATTCCAATAGCTCTTGAGATTTCTGGAACTGAATGAATGAAATCTCTCAGTATTTCAGATTTGGTAGCAAGGAATTTCATCTAGATAAGATTGGTATACTGTCTATGCCCATATTTTATGTAATTTTCTGAGAAATTTCTTCGAGTCTGATAAATTCTTGTATTGTTGTATTATTCTCTCCTTTACAGTTGAAAAACGTCGGACTATAATTGTGCGTAAAAAGTGAATACTTGGTAAAATAGTTTGCACAGGAAAAAGACAGATCAAAGTGATTCACTCCACCTTATGAATGACTTACACACCAAAAAGGAAATATTTAGGATAAGAGCATCTGCCCTGACCAGAGTTGGAATCTGCGCGACATGAAGCCGAGTGTATAATGTATGTTTCACTGCTTAAAATCACCATATTTCATGTGTTATAATTTGGATCGGGAGAAGTTAAAATTATTTTGAATTCCCAGTGAGTTTAAGATATTCCCATGGTAAGCGAGTGTGATATGTGTTAATTGTGGTTTTATATTAAAAATGTGTGCATTATTTATATATATATATATATATATATATATATATATATATATATATATATATATATACTATATATATATATATACTATGAATGTGTGTGCATCTGTGTGAACTTTGATATCGAAATGAGAGGTTACAAAATAGGCGAATTCTACCTAAAAAAAATATAAAGGGGATGATTACTGTGTGAAAGAAAGGTAACTGTATGTAGAAAGAAAAAGAAACCTTATTAAAAGACAGCTATAAAAAGCGAACTGTTTAAGATAAAGACATAATACCTTATCGTCAATCTCCCCTACCGATCAGGGTATTAAGGGGATATCACACATTTACTGACAGATCCAGTAATCGCTTTAACCGTAGACCGCTAGTCGAAGAGAGATAAGGCTCTTTAAGAATATCAGATTCCCGGCTGTGAATAATAAATTCCGGTTGGGATTTCTTTGATAGGTTTGCAGTGGGTAGGAGGATTAGCAGCGGCAGCTCAACCAGACCTGGAATATTACTCGTGTGTTCGAGATAATCGACTGGGAATAGTCTTGTGGATCAGTGATCTCAAAACGACTCGAGATAATGAATTCGGAATACTTTCTCGGTCCCATGATTCTATACGACTCGAGATAATTAAGTGATTGCTAATAACGATAAGTGATTCCTGTCTTAGACATCCTATTCAATATGCAAAAGGCGATGCAACCTAGACCATCTCCACGCCTGAGAAAAAAAAAAAAAAAAACAGCCTCTGCAGGTTCTTAAAAAATAGCAAACTGGTTTTTAGTTGCCTGAGCGGACGTCATAACTCATTACTCAGTTTTTTTAGGACATGGTCTGCACGTGGACTGTCTTTTTAAGTAGATACGATAAAACTTGACTAATGTCAGTGGGTGTATTCTAAAATATTTAAGTGCAAAACACACACACACACACATAAACCATAAGAGAAAGATAATGATTAAATGATGGTCTTCCAAAGGAAAAGGAAATTTAAAATATATGACGAAAAAAACATTCAACAGATATAAAACTTTCCATGTAGTTACCTACTAATCAGACATAATTACTACACTGAATTCTGACACAATTAAAGCTCTAAATATAATTTTGTAACGACAGTGAAATCGTGTTGGATACGAGTTCAACTAAACTAAACTAAGTCTTACCTTCTACCAACTTTCCTCTTTCATGAAGAAAGCTCAAACTTCCTTCTGGTTAGACAATCTTCGTCTTCATTATGGCGTGAGCTTGTAAAGGGAGTTTGTGTGCCTATCCTATTAGAAAGTTCCTTTGAAGTTTTAATTACTGCAACAGTTAGGAAAGGTAAAAAAAAAAAAAAAAAAAAAAAACATTAAGTTTTAGTATGCTTTCAAGTTGCGACTGGATTTCGTGTTTTGAAAAACAAAAGTATGTTTAATGAAAAATCTTGTAACCTTTAATGATCGTGAAAACCTAAGTGCGAATTACTTCAATGTAATAGATTGATTCATGACTTAAAATTGCATTATATCATCTTATAATAATTATCTTTTTATATACTGAAATATAAACACTTTATAAGGGATCAAACATGTCCGCATTGGTCAGTTTGGGTTGTAGTATGGGAAAATTCAAACGTAAACATCAAAAGGGGCAAAATACGATTCAGACACCATCATCAAAAAGGTATAAATCTAATTCAAACGCAGACATTAAAAAATGACTACCTGAGAGAGATTCGACCGTTATACTTAAGTACGGTGCCCTTTCTTCAACAAGGAGTGCAAGGCATCCGCAATTCCACCGACATTAACTTTTTTTCTTTTTTTCTGCAGACTAATGTATATTCCTTAAGAATCAGTTCCAACGCTGTAAAGAAAACATTTTCAACTGCCATCAAACTCTGGTGAATAAAAGGGCGGTCAAACAGAGAAGTCTTTTAGGTCTTGCTTATCAAAACACTTACGCTGAATCTCACAAAAGACTCCGAGTCTGTTGTAAATCTAAGGGTATTTTTCACTCTTCCTCTTGAGCGACATGAGCTTTAGCTCTTTACTTCGTCCGCATACTCGACTAGTCAAGAGATCCTCAAATCTCACTTCTTACTGAGGACTTCAAAGACTATTCTTCTCCCATCCACCACATCATCTTTGCTTTTTTTTTTTTTTTTTTTTTTTTTGTCGCCAGGAAAAAGGAGGCCTTGAAATGCCTTCGGCAAGCATGAAGTTTACAACCTCGATAAGTGGATAGAAGAAAAATGTCCTCAATGGTCACAAGTTGTAAAACAAGAATCCGATTTCATTTATTTACTATACAGTTCCTGTTGCAAAACCAGTTAAAAATTCCATTCTCATGCAAAATCGAAAACAAACAAATGTACCATCTCATGTTCATCTGAGTATTTCATCAACTATACAAGAAGTGCCTTCCTACCAATTATTGAAGGATTTTAACATCAAACACCCAGAAAACAAGAGGTGCGAAAGAAAACGTACGAATAATGCGCCCAAATCGACAGATTTGAACAATAGAATGTCCAAAATACAACGCCCAATACCAACGTTATTTCCGTAAGTTCTAAACAAAAGACTCCAACATTAGACCATGCTGGAATAATTGATTACATATGATGAGTCATAATAGGCAATGAAAATATGATATTATTTATTAGGCTATTTAGACGAGTTAATATATTAACAGGATGACATTCAGATAATCAAAAGATAAATAAATATTATTTGCATTATCGACGACACAAAGGCAAATCAAAAGGGATTTTACATTTAATATCTCTTTGGAAGCTGTTCTCGGAAGAGATTACAGCCTCAGGCTGAAAATAATGTCTACTAGGCCATCTGGTTTCCTTTACAAAGATGCGTGTGTTTTGCATTTTCAGAGGCAACTTGCAATAAACCAACCAACTGGAGCTATATAGAGATTTAGTCAGTGACTGAGAAAAAATATTTATTATTAGTATAGTCACAATAAGCATGTGTACTAAAGAAATAACGCAAAGTAAATCGTGAACATTCATAACTAACTTTCATAGAGCAAAGAGGCAATATGTTATATATATGTATATATGTATGTATACACACACATATATGTATATACACACACAGATATATATATATATATATATATATATATATATATATATATATATATATATATATCAACTCAGCATGTCGTTAGGAATGAGGATGCTAGCCTAAGCCCTTTTCTCGATCATGGAAAACATTGGGTTGACTTGCTGGAGGTAGAACTCTCTTTGTTGCACAATACTGAGGGTACGTCAGTGAGTGAGCAATTCAGAAGTGTTAGGGGGTTGGGGAAGAGGAAGACTTAGATGGTGAAAAAGAAGTATTGAAAAGGAAAGGCCCTGCTATCCAGGATAATGACGAACGGCACAATATGTCATGAGGGTGGGTGGGCTTAGACGTGATGCTGATAAGCCTCTGTATTAGATTTCGAATAGATTATTATTGTTATTTTTTTACGGTGATTTTCCAGGGATGATTCAGCACTTAGAGTATGTGAGTGAAAGTGACCATTGGGCTAGTTTTTCTTTAGAGCCACCTTCTGATAGCGAGAACGACTCAATGTTTGGAAAATATATTCAATATGAATATTAAATAGTAAATTTTGACAACAATCAAAACTTTGAAAAGAAAATTTTGACAACAATCAAAACTTTAAAAAGAAAAAGTAATTTTGGCAACATCTACAATCTAACACATACAATTCCAAATTCGTCCAAATGAAAAACACAAAACAAAAATACATGTATTTAATCAGTGTTAGAAAAGAGTTCACTGAAGTTTAATAATTCACAGGATGCAATCGAAAGGGAAGAATATGCAAATATGGCCATGACTCTTCCTTTAGAAAAGGAGAAATAATGTAACTTCATCTCTTAGAATATTTTTTAAAAAGTAGGAGAGAGAGAGAGGAGAGAGAGAGAGAGAGAGAGAGAGAGAGGAAGAGGAGTCAGAGGGGGGAGGGGGAGGGGGAAGGTGGTAAACGAAGTGAAAACGAGATCATGGATGTGCTTAGATACCAGAAACCGTCCGGATATTTCACTTATCATTGATAGTTACAAACAGGGACTTCCCGTTAAAAGTGTTTTTGTTAACTGTATATACTCATTTTGCCCCTTTGTTTCACAGGCATAATGGAAGTGATGCCTCCTGATAAAAGGTTTTCAGTTAATAATGTTCAAGTCCTTTGTTGTTCAAAATTTTATAGGAGAACTGTAAAATGTACATGACTTGTTGAAACTTTTATGGGTGAACTGTAAAGTGTACATGACTTGTTCAAACTTTTATGGGTGTGAACTGTAAAATGTACATGAATTGTTCAAACTTTTATGTGTGAACTGTAAAATGTACATGAATTGTTCAAACTTTTATAGGTGAACTGTAAAATGTACATGAAGTTAAATTCTTCCGATAAAATTAACGCTATAATCAAATCTAATACCTCAAACATGAACAGTTATTTACAACAAATTAACAGCGACAGGAAATCTAAGCTTCTACTAGACCTCGAAATCGAAGGTTTACTTAGTAGACTTAATGAAAAGAATACTTAACTAGAGTAACTCTACAGCAGTTTATTTCCTATTTCCTGATTTACCTCAAAATATATAAACTATGATCCAAAAATGTAAATAAAATCTGCATCTTACATAGTCATCTGGCCAGTGATATGAGCTTGATCACAGATCAACTAATGAAATGAAGATTAAAGCTGTAATAGCAGCACATAATTTTGGCATCCTGAGAAATTTATATCGTAAAACTATATTTCCTGAAAAATTAATTACTACATCTGTCTGTCTGTCTCTCGTTGCACAGATTCGTGCATAAGCACATCCACAAACACACACACGCTCACGCACGTACCCACACACACACACGTAATTTGTCCTTGCACATTTTCCCCACACACATACACACAGAGACACACATGTAATTTGTCCCTGCACATTTTCCCCACACACATACACACAGAGACACACATGTAATTTGTCCCTGCAAGTTCGAGCAAGTGTACATATATCGTTACTTACATAAATACATAAAAAGAACATACAACATTCAGACACACCTTCATCTCAGGAGCAACACAGCCTGAACAAAGGAAGCAAGAGCAAGCAAACCACCATCAATCCGAATGTGACTTTGAAGGTCACAGTTTTCGAGTCATGCAATAATGAACCAATACTTTAAGGCTTTCATCATCGAGGTCTGACCGGAATATCAATTGCGCAACGAGAGGGAGCTCTGGAATCTCCTCTGAGGAATGAATATTTCATAT
>NC_061092.1:37993384-38040884 GCF_015104395.2 Macrobrachium nipponense | reverse complement strand
AGCTAACAAAATAAAACCGTCTCCTTTAAACAGTAAAACCTCTCTTCATAGCTTACCTGAAATCGAAGGCACAAATAACATTTCGTAAAAACAAAATAACAGTAAAAATAAAAGCTCTAAATAAAAAAAAATTAAAAAAAGCAAATTCCAAGAACAGAAAGCACAACAGACCAAAAACAATGCATCCTTCATTAAGAGAAATGACAGATTATTACAAGACTAAAACATCAGTTAAATCCCTCCTCCCTCTTTCATAAATAAAGAGACCATGACGGTTGGTGGTATTTCTCGGCCATAAAAACAGAACACGAACTGTTCAAAACAAAGTTGTTTTTAAAAATAATCTCATAAAAAAACGCTTCTGCTTTTAAATGCCCTAATTCTCCTAATGCATGTGAGTGGGTTTACGACTCGAGTTATGGCTTCCGATCACAAAGCGGAAACAACTTTTGCAACAAAATATTTTCCTCCGTTTGGTATTAGTTCGTCTCTGACTCGTCCACGCATTCGAACACTAATTTCAATATCAATACAACCTC
Organism: Macrobrachium nipponense; assembly: GCF_015104395.2. NCBI lineage: Eukaryota > Metazoa > Arthropoda > Malacostraca > Decapoda > Palaemonidae > Macrobrachium > Macrobrachium nipponense. The sequence goes on along the minus strand of NC_061092.1, from coordinate 38,040,345 downwards.
ATACGGATACGTCTTTACCTCACTCCTTATATTTTATGAATATCATCTAAAATTAAGAAATAATAGATCCACGATTAAATTTTGCATGTGAATGCAGCTTTTGTATGCGCGCCTCATAAAGAAAAATATGCATATAAATTATAACCCACAAGTACCATTCCATGCAACCACGTAAGAGATTCTGGTGTGTACAATTCATAAATAAGAGGCAAGGTCAGCGTTAAGCACTTGACCTTGTAAAGCTTTTTGTATATTTCAGTCTTCTTTAATAAGCTTTAAAAAAAAAATATATATTAAGGAAACCGCACAGTTATTAGGATAGTCAGATCGGTCTTAAGAAGCAACATGAAAATCTTGAGCACTAAGATGCTTCAAAAAGGGGCAATGACCTTTACATTTGATAGATTTTGTAAATGGTCACCAAAACATTTTCTAGTTATAAAAATGAATTATACTTTTATGAAAATGTATAAAAGTATTCTTGTGGATAAAAAGAAATTTAATATAGTGGACTAAAAATGTGTGGAAATCGCAAAATATATTCGAATGTAGCAAATAGAAGAAAGAAATGAAAATGCGTCGATGGATTCAAATGATCTCTTCTATTCAAACTTAGTTACAAAAAAAATTATAATGATTATCTTATATACAACTGACAAGATCCTTTTTTTCATATCTCCATATAGGGGAGAACATTCATTGGCATATTATAATAAAATAATAGACTTAATACAGAATAATACGCCGTATCTTAAAATAACTATCAATCAGACAATACTCATTTTTTTTAACCAAACTTAATCTTGAAGTCGCTCCTGACCATAAAAGCGGAGGTGAAATTCGCTTACTCTACTTTGAAGTGCAGCTGCATGGCTACAAATCAAAATTCAATTACTGGCTCTATATAGTCAGTCACATGCAACGACTAATAAATCACCTTGCCTGTGCACAAAGTAACATAGACATACCTGGTGTTACAGATAATATGAATGATAAATTTCATCCACTGTGTAACATGTACTGCAAGGAGGTAACAAGTACTATACCCTGGTGAGGGTCAAATGTACCACATTGTGAGAATTTTATAATCCGGTGTCAATAATAACATTCTAAGGCCTTAAGAAGATGGTAAGAAGCTATCGTCCACAGAAAACACCTTAAAAGATAGAAAATAGTGGGAAAACTAAAGTGGTGAATGCGGCAACTTTAATCCGAAACCCCTTCCTCTCGTCTCTATGGTTAGGCAGTATAAGTAAAGTCGTTTTCCTTAAAATTTCGTAAAGGAAAAAGTACCGCGGTTAAAAGAGATAGGGGAAAGATAGAAGTTGCTGTGACATTTGGCACTCGGGTAATTGGCTCTGTTTGTCGACACAAGAAAGTAGCTACGCCGCATTCCCCTCGTCTGTGCAGGTATAATAAAACTAGCCGATTTACCTATGGATTAGGAAGAGAAATTGTTTTAAACTCTACCCAATTCTATTTTAGTGGAAAAATCTATAAGGAGGTTAAGACAGCAAAAATATTCTGGTGGAATTCTATACAATTCTGATAACTCTCTACACAACTTTTTTTCTTAAAAATCATTGTGTCCACACACAACACCTACACAAACTCAATTCCGATTTCCCCCGTAAAACGTTCTTAATTTCATTTCGCAATCAAAATCAAAACTTTTCCTAGATTTTACATGAAAGATTCCAGGAAGATTTACGTTTCTATGGCTGCTATAGTTTCCTCTACCACATTTTCCATGAAAACCGAATTGATAATTCCTATAATTTATGTCCTTGAAAGATTTCCTTCGACCAGACACACTAATTACACTGCTCAGCCACTAACCTACTGGAAATGATATGTTACGGTACTAATATTGCCTTGAAACATTAAAACGTAACCTTTCCCCCAAACCCCACTCAATGAATTTAGACATCCTCTACATACTGAACTCCAGACTTCCAAATTAACGTCAGTCAAAGATCCTAACAATCTCACCAGAACTAAGCATTACACTTTCAAGGAGAGTAAAACAGAGTTCTACCCAGTTGCCTTTGCTGGTTTCCAACTAAAACTGATAACCACGACAGGTGAAAAGTAACGGGAACTACAGCAAAATGGGACATTCTTAATTATCACATTGACAAATGACAATGGAAAAGAATTTAGTATGAAGTAACCGAATCATAATAATGAAATTCATCTAAATGTGCACTCAAGGATGATGATAATTAACAAAGGAAATGTATAAATTTTGAGCACAGCCCACCTATAAATAAAATAACAGCAATTTAACTCATAATACAGGGAGCAATGAATTATAACCATAAAATCAATCATGTAGAGCTCCACTATAGATTTGGTTCATGTTACTCTAAGTTATACACATATGCACGCGATATTATATATATATATATATATATATATATATATATATATATATATATATATGTGTGTGTGTGTGTGTGTGTGTGTGTGTGTGTGTGTGTGTGTGTGTGTGTGTGCGTGTGCGTGTATTCATACCGTCGGTAACTCACTGAAGCCCTGATTTCTCCTCTGTCCGCTGGTTCGAATCCACTACAGGACAAAATTATTATCAACTAAAAAACTCCCCTTCGGTTAACATATATGAAAATATATTAATTCCGATGTAGAGCACATTGGATATTAAAGGACATTTGTAGCTTAATGTATGTATATGAATCACGGTGATGTGATAAAAATTCATATATGTATATATATATATATATATATATATATATATATATATATATATATATATATTTATATGTGTGTGTGTTGTGCTTAATATGCCTCTACCCAGAGTAATCTTTTTATGTCTGCAATGTCAAATTTAAAGCCATTTAACAAGATCTCACTTGAACTTACACCTAACACTTCTACAGATCCCTATTTTAGGATTACAGCCACTTTGGTCATAACGTCGCATGCCACAGCAGTTACACAAGACCAGCAATTTTGGATAGTCGCATCTTTTATAAATCTTACATCTTATAGACACAAAAACATGTTGAAATGACCTGATAAATTCCTAACCAGGTCTACGCGAAGTACTGATCCCATTTACAATAACCTGGAAAGATTTATGTATTTTTATAAATTGCAAATCATATTTATACCGAGATGAGTGTTACGAATGACTTAAGAATTGATTTCAACACCCAAAAAATTGAAGTTCAATCTTCTAATCGAAGAATCAAAACTCATGAAACCTTACAGCGTCTATATATATAACAACTTAACTAGGCCATAATTCACAAGAGTGACAAAGTGCACCGCCATCCGTATTGACATAAGGGAGCCTTGTTGATAAAAAAAAATAATAAAAAAAAACTTAAATCCGCAACAGGACGTCCATTGCGTGATAAATACACTTCCTTGTCAGCAGGGAGTGACAAAAAATGTTTTCTATTCTAAAGGCCTAAAAATATGGAAGATTATGGGGAGGGAGGTTTCGTCACACCACCCCTATGTACCGTCGAGGGTTTGGTCGCGCAGGGAGGGATACAAAAAAAAAATAGATATATATAAACGGTACCAAAGCATCATTAGACGAGCGGATTACGCCATCCAACACACGGACACATCTATACACATGGCTGCTGCCTCCGTTGACACCGTCGTCGGTAGAAGAAGACTGTCGTGTTGTGTCTTATTTCTCCTATTGATATGTAAATGCCCCCTGGGTTCCACTTGAATTAGCCTTGGTGAAAAAAAGTGAGCTTTAACACTTCAATCCCACTTAACCGTAACGCTGGTCGCGTTACGTCATTGTTAGAAAACTGGGAAAGGGGTTAGGGAAGATGGGAGAGAACGAAATCACACTTTAAAGCATAAAAAATAATTATAGAGATTTCTTATACGGTGACTAGGCCTTCATTCACTCCTGTAGGCGATGCCTTCTTTTTGGATAAGTCGATCAGAAGCAGAGGATGTAGCTCAAATAAAACCATATCCATAGAAATGGATGTTTTTTTTTTTTTGCCTCGCCCAATGAATATTTATCGTGTATTAGTTCTAATAGTTTACTTTTCATTGAGAAATCATGTTCCTTCTGCAAAAGCGGTTTTTAGGCGATCTTAAAGTAACTCCCGGATACCAAAGCAAGTATGCTGGATAAAACTATATATACAAAGACACACATATATATATATTATATTATATATTAATCATATATATATATATACAATATTATAATATATATATATATATATAATATAATATATATATATAGATATTATATAATAATACAATAATATATATATATATGTAATATTATATTAATATATATTAAATATATATCTGGTATGGTATTTATATATAATACATAAATATATACATATATATAATATAGTATATAGTAGTTATATATAATATATACTAATATAGTGTGTGTGTGTGCGTGTATTGTGTCTGTGCTCGCGCGCGCGCTCACTCGATACAATATGGTTTCCCCTAACATAATGTTGAATTCTGTGCATGAGCTTGCTGCGACAGCCCGCTGTTTTCTTTTATCCGCCGTATGTACGGGAGAACTTTGTTATGGACGCTCTGAAAAAGGATACATCACGGGGCATCGACAACGTTCCCCACAAGTTCGGTCGAGTTTTTCTTTTGTCAAAATTCCCTGCCTCATATATTTCCCCTCTCTATTCTCCCCGTGGGAAATTCGGAGGGAAATAAATCAGAACTTGACTTACGCGCGTGCAATGATGTCCATCCATGAGCAGATATACGTACATCCAAAGGTTTAGACTGATATTTTACCAGTCAGATTTTTGTTACATTATGGATGCCTTGTATTGCCGGATTATTCACAAAAATAGTTCCGTGATATATTTCTTTTGTATTAGTTCCTCTGTTGTGAGCTAATAGTATCATCTCAACAAGAGCATTGCATAATTAAACGGCATAAAGACGGTGTTACTCCATTCAAATTTACACTTAACGAAATTTCAAAACCTTCTATAAATATTAATATAATGTATATATATATATATATATATATATATATATATATATATATATATAGAACTGATTTATGAAGATATGAAATGTGTTGAATGTACAAACAAAGGCAAATTTCACGAAGGAAGAGTAAAACAATGGATTGGCTGTTGGGCCTTTCGACACAGAAAGGATTGTGTGTGGAGAGGCCCAGCAACCACTCCGTTGTTTCACTTTTTCTTCTTAGCATTTGCCTTTATATATATATATATATATATATATATATATATATATATATATATATATATATATATATATATATATATATATATGGTTGCCTGAGACTATAAAGTATTATGCAAAGCCAATCAACAACAAATGTAATCCTTTAAAACTGAGCATTTTTCAATATCTGTCCTAGATGGCAGGAAAACATGACGCAGTGCAATTTACTACAAAACAATTGAACAAAACCATCATCAGGTCCATATCGTTTTTAAAAACATGACAACCTCAAAGAAAATCAGAAAAAAAGCCCTTCAGAATTAAAACAATTATATTATTTACAATTGTTATAGGTTTAACTTTTAACGACGTGCTTTAGTATTCCTTAATGGTAAAATATCAAAATGAGAAAGCCGTCACTAACAGGAAGATGTTAAAATATATGCTTCATCATTAGTGATTTAGATAAAAAGAAGAACATAAAACGACATTCTTTCATGTTACTTTTGAATTGCAAATTTGGGCATTAACAATTTAACATTATTGCGCAAAATGATTAACGCTAACAAGGAGAGACTGAATTAGATTTGGACCGAATTACTTGAGAATATATTGGCCGAGATAATTTGCAGTTCATTACAATAAGGACCGGGCATCAATCCTGAAAAGAATAAAGCTGAAATACAGAGGAAAAATGTCCTGTCATCCTTAAATCTAGTTAACCACGTCTCATTTTGTGATCACACAAAATGAAAGATAATTGCAAAATCGCACCAAATTTTCGATAATGTAACAAGGCGCCGAAGATAAGGACAGCTAAAGATAATGTAGGAAGGGAAATATGAGACAGATGAAAATGACGAAGGAAGATGAGCAGATAGTGAATTACGAATATAAAGAGACGAAATGCAGAAGGAAAAAGCTAGAGGGCAGTAATATTTCAGGTAAACTGACTATAGAAAGACTTGCCAAATTTCAAACAAAAAGGATCAGTAAGACAAACGGATGATAATTGATTAATATTATTATATGAAAGATTAACTTACGAGGAGAAAATAAAGAATTAGTTTCCAAGAGAATAATTGGAAACAAAACTAGTTTTAAAGTACGTAAAAGCGAGGAAAAATTTTAATCTTAATGTATAAACGATTCATGAATATGAAAAACCAAATAGGATAAATCGAGCAAACCCTACATTCCCCCCAAAAGACGGAATGTAAATAAAATGAAGCTGAATACTTCAAACAGCCTAAATAAATGCGGGAACATTAAATCATGAATACTGCAGACTTACCGACTCCAGTCATAGGCCGCCTTCATAAAAGAGATGTGAATCTTTTACTTTATAGAGAAAAGTGGTTCTGAAAAGACTTTCAAGTTCTGAAATCTCATTCCATTATGCTCGTATCCCCGGATTGAAGATATACGAATAACAGCTCGAAAAATATCTCGATGAAAGTCATTCCTTTAACTTTTACAATGGCGAAAGCATATCGTGGATAATACAAGCAAAGAAACCATTAATAGAAGAACGAAAAATAAATTCAGCCACTTTCACCAAAGCCTCCATCACATTTACTCACCATCAAGGACAGTGAGATCTCGGTTCACCGAAGCAAAAGCTCAACTCGAGACGTCTCTCAAATCGTGAGTGACGTGCGGACACGCTATAACAAAAACCCTGGGAAGAAAAAATGTGAAAAGTAACTAAGGAAAGAATGCACATTCTTCTCTCATATTTATATATATATATATATATACTATATATATATATATATATATATATATTATACACACACACACACACACGCACATATATATATATATATATATATATATATATATATATATATATATATATATACATACATATATATATGCACACCAATATATACTTATATATGTATATATATATATATATTATATCATATATAATATATATACCAATATATACTATATATGTGTCTATATATATATATATATATATATATATATATATATATATATATATATATATATAGTATATTCTCCAGGAAGAATCTTAAAATAGCTAAAGCAAAAATAGCGTACGACTAGAACACACAATTTCTCTCTCTCTCTCTCTCTCTCTCTCTCTCTCTCTCTCTCTCCTCTCTCTCTCTTGTGGCTTTTCATAGAAACAGAACATATACGATCTCTCAAAAAATAAGAAAATAAAAAAAAAGGCCTGTAAAACGGCTCGGACACGTTCCAAGAATTTGACAATGAACCACAAGAAACTGATCCACTTTTATTCTTTACTGACAAAATCGAAAACAACCTTGATCTTTCTAATACAGAAATAATGCCAATCACAACATGCTGGTGGAGAAGCCTTAGAGAGGCCAGTGTTATCACCACATTGGGATACAACTTTTCATCACCTGCGAGAAACGTACAAATAAAATCTGGCTACGAAATAGTTACGTTAACCTAATCTCTCTCATTAGGAATTCCGTGAACATCAATCAGGCACGTAGTGTGATTATGTAGACTGAGCTCTCTGGCGGGGTTTTCTATGGATGTCGGTATTTCTGGGTGAAGCTTGGGGAATGACACTCCTAGAAAGCGATGTATCTTTCTTCTGGTTTGGTTGTTTTCCCGACGCAATAGCGCAAATAACAATAAATAATGCTTAGGTGTTGGAATGAATTTAACAAAACAATAGTCATATAAACTCAGTTTTCCTGATGCCTTAGAGTTCTCTTACTCTTTTCAATTAAATGTATTTCATCCTGCAGAAATTTTCTAAGCATACTCATTAACATCTTTTGACTTGTTATTGAAGAATCATCTGCCATACAATTATAATAATAATAATTTTGAGAAGGAATGGTAAGACCCGCGTTCTCCACACCTTCTAGGCGTCCAACAAAAGTTGTCAGCTACTTCAAACTTCACAACTTGACATTCGCTAAGTACAAACATAAGAATGAGAGACACTCTACTATCTCAATATTTTCGAATCTCTGGAGCTACTGACACCTAAATGTACAGCAGCAGCTCCACCCTAATTCATCCGACGGGTTGATATTGTCTCCGTAACCCTTCCCGGCCACTGAAACCCTACTTCTCTCTCCGTGTGTAATGCTATACGATAACCAGAATCTTTGTGGTGGTCTTCCAAGCTCCATCTTCGTAAGGAACTGCCTCCGCCTGCCGCGTTCCAAGTTCTCTCTCTCTCTCTCTCTCTCTCTCTCTCTCTCTCTCTCTCTCTCCGTGAACCTGTAGGAAGTAGTAGAAGGGTAGGGCTCTCCTGAGGGGAAAGGACTCTGGAGGGAGGGATAACCGGGAGAACAGAGCTCTCGGGAGACAACAAGAGTGACGGCAGAAGCCATTTTTCTGTCATGTGATAGCCATTTTTCCTCTATCACCTTGTACCCCCACCCAGACCTGTGTGTGTGTGTGTGTGTGTGTGTGTCTGTGTGTGTGTGTGTGAATATAATAGACTTGCAGATACAGCACACGACTGGTGTTTAATTTCACCCGTTCGAGACTGCATTTTTGTCTAGACTCGATATGTGCAGATAACGTGTCAAAACACCGAAGTTTTTCCTATCCGATAGATTCCAGGTTTCCTTTTCATCTTTCTTTTTCTCTTTGCAATGCCGCTTCGTGCATACAACCGACAGCCAGCAGTTTTCCATAAGAATATCCACTTCATTCGCGTTCTAATTTCTGTACATACGGTGGTAGGAGGAAAATGACTGACAAGTTTCCAGTGGCCTAGTTTTAATTCTGTCAAATATTTACTTCCTCATTGTTTATATTTCATAGATCTATTCTTGAAAATATCGTCGAGATATTTCCACCCTGTTTCAGTTCATTCATAAAGAAAATATTTTCACTGATAACGTTTCTCATATTCAGGGAGCTGACGCCTTTAAAAATACCATTATAAAAAAATATATGAAATTTGACTGTCAGATTGCATCATTTCTAAATGACATGCTGGGAGACGAAATTGAATAAATATTGGATTCCTGTCAACGAATATCAAGTTGATAAATTACTCGCAGACGAACAAAAGTGATCAATAAAAATATGTATTCATACACTCTCACGTTACATCCACAAGAATTTGTATGGTACTCCCGTTTAAAATGACTTGAGGACTACAAATTCAAAAATAAACATGGAAAAGAGTAACTAAATAAATAAACAAGCAATGGGCATCATTCCTTTTCCACTAAAATTGGGAAAAAAATTATCATCTCAAATACTTCAGACTTCCAATCCGTCGGGAGATAAAAATGGAGAAGGGAGACGTGGTCGGAGGCCTTCTGATGTTACAGTCGAGGGTCACCACAAACTAAGGCGGGGGTGCGCGTGTGCGAGGGTGAGGAAGAAGATACTGAAATAATTCCACATCATTTTCCTCTCCAACGTTCATCTTTCTAGTCCCTCACAAAGAAATCTTTATGAACCCAACAAAGTCAAATTGCACCAAAAAGAAAAAAAAAAAGTCTTCAAAGAAAACTACAATATCTCAAGGCTATCCAAAGACAAACAAAGGCACTCTAGAGAGGTCCTCGTGTTGCTGGAGATGATTAAAACGCCAGTACTGGGCAAAGATGGATAGCAGCTAATCCTACAACAATGAGTAAGTACAGTGAATGCTGATTGCAAAGATATTCATGATAACAGGGCGATAGCGTCGCAGACCAGTGAGTGATGAAGATGATGACCACGATGACTTAACAAGTCTCGTCGGTAGCCACGACGCTGTAGGTGGATTTGAACAGCTACAGGCATCATGGGGCGGCATGCCACCCTGGGCGTTTACGTAAGGCCGAGGGCGGAGCTGTGGAGGCATGACCTGCAGAATGACCTCTCGGAATAATTAGTTTCTTATGCATCAAATCGAAGATTTCGAACAGCCATGACTACCAAATATCCAAGGAAAAATAAAGGTGGAAATAGAATAATAAAATCTATTACTACATGACTTGAACAATACTGATCAGAAAAAAAGCATAAGAAAGTTTACACGAACTTATGCACATTGATGCATACCCTCAACATCACTATAACAGCTTTAAAATGTTGACAAATCTATTTTACCTAAACAAGCATTCCTAATGACTTATTCCTGATTCGTTTAACCTACCTCTTTTAAGGCAAGGAGTGGGAAGGCAGACATCATTAAAAATGAAATACCATGAAAACGTTTTTGTAAAGAAATTACTCACATTACATATAAACTATACGAACACATTCCTTTAAGGACAGGTGAAATTCACATTTTCTTCGCACCCTCAATAGAGCCGAAGGAAAATAGGCCTAAACAAATCAGAAACAGAACAAAGGAGGCCTAAGAAATATCAAGAAGTGACAATGGAAAATGAACAATGGCAGATGAAAACAGTTATCTAGGATCACCTTATCTAACGGGTAATAGTCGCCCTAAAATAGAAGCCAAGAAAACAATCAGTGAATAGGAATGATGAATTACCAGCCAGCCTGACATTTAGATTTATCACTCCAAAAACTTCCCAAATTCTGATCGACTCGACAAAGCCTAGACTAAATGAACTGTCATCTTTACTGAGTAAGTTTTTAATCGAGAGCTCACACATAAAATCACTAACATCTTGATAGTGTATGATTTAATAATCGAAAAATTTCATAATGCTTTACAATGCTACCTGAAATCAGCATATGAAAGAAACTAACTAATATCTACTGGTGTGTCTCCATAGACACTATTGATTTAAAAGATATTGACATTTTCATTATGTTTTACTGGTCGAAAATATTGTAACACAAATTACTCTAATGGGAATTCCATAAAGAATCCAACATGACGCAGAAACGAAAAAATACACAACTATCAGTGTCTTCAGTATCACTCTCAACTAGTGACTCTAAATAATAGAACTCATTCTTCTGTCTTGGCAAAGTTGATATTGCCTGTAACTGTCTGTTTATTGATGGTTTAGTCAACGAAAGCAGCACTAACAAAGGAGCCATTCAAGAGAGAGAGAGAGAGAGAGAGAGAGAGAGAGAGAGAGAGAGAGAGACTTCCGTCTCAGTCGCGTTACGAAAGATAAGTCATTATCTTAGGAGAGTGAGAGGGAAAAGAAAAGGATTTATTATACATTACATATAAGAGGATATAGGTATATGAACTTGAGAGAGAGAGAGAGAGAGAGAGAGAGAGAGAGAGAGAGAGAAGGATGAAACTGCTTCGTCTCAAGAATGGGTGAACAGTAAGACAATTTACTTTACCTTACAGCTCAGAATCCGAGACTATTTGTTTCATAAACCAATAACACAGGTGTCAATTAATTTTAAGGAGAGACAAACTTTCTTCTGCTAAAGCATAAGTGAATTATTTACTCTTGTAAAATACACGCAAAACCTCCAATTTTGTCTCAGAATTGCTTTCACTCACTGAAAAATACATCACTCCAGAGATACTCATTCGACGATATGAAATGTGAGGGAAAGGAGAAATATTTCCTTAATCTTCTCAAGAGATCATTTGCGTGGCGTAGCGCGAGCAGATGTACGGAGAGAGCTGGGCAAACGGGTCTGGAATGGAATGTTTGACAACCCAAGTGTTTGTATAGGACCACCGTGCGTGTGTACACAGAAGGGAACAAAAGAGAAACCATATTATTTCGATCGAACATTACTTTTTCTTACCTGCGTCAACTCGAGACTGCCATAGAAGCAAATCAGCAAGGAATCTTGAGCGTAAGTTGCCGCTTATAAAATACAGCTGTCATTTTACTATTCAGCTGTCTCAGAGCCTCCAAGAAGAAGGGGGAAGATGTCGATAGAAAAAGTGGGAAAGAGATGTTCTATATGGATAAACACACAGCCGGGTCCCCGTGTCCTTCGCAAACATTACTTGCATTAGAGGAAGCGGCGTCCCAGTGCGTCATGTATGAAGAGATTGACTCGAAAACGGCATCTCTTTGATCAGGGTACTGGCAGACACGAGGCACAGCCAGACTGACAGTCTTTGGAAAACAATGGCAATGGGAAGAAAGAGGTGTAAGCATAAAATGGCGACAATAACCATGAATTTTTTTTCTTTTACAAACTTTTAACCTGAAGTGTCATTCTTCTTTCTTTCAATTAAGAATATACTGCCCTTCTCAACCGATTTTGTATTATTTAGCAAAATACAACAAAAAATTAAATTAAATTAAATAAAAAAAAAAACGAGTCAAAAAGTGTTACAATATAAATCACTTGTTAACAAATATGCAAAGACCTTACAATACAAATCACTTGTTAACAAATATGCAAGACCAAATTACCTATTTTCCCTAATCTTGAGCGTCAAGGATGACTATAAACAACCAAAGAACGGAGCACCAGTTTTATTCTGTTACAGATGCATCCTTTGGTTTAGGATACAGCTTACCTCAAATGTGGTGAAAGATATTAGACAAACCATATACTCTACATAACCTTAAGATATCTGCTGGTTTAGTCTTCGAGGTTTACAAACAGCTTGTTCAAGTTAGCTGTTCAAGCAAAAAAAAGCATGGCGGATACACATACACATCTATAAAACTAAGTTGTTTCCCTTAACAGGAAGTGTCCCAATAAAAAATGAAAAAAAAAAAAATAACTGCCACATGCTTAAACGCATCAGCTGTTTCATATACCTTTCTTAAATATAATAATATATTATATATATAACTATATATATAATAATATATTATATATATATATATATATATTATATATCATAATGTGTGGTAAGTGTGAAAGTTCGCTTGTACGTGTGTGCGTGTAGAAAGAGAGAGAGAGAGAGAGAGAGAGAGAGAGCTAAGCCCTCCCCTAACATATAGTAATTATGGAGGGGTATCCCTGTCAATACTAGTCCTGTCTTCGGGCATTATACCATCGGGATGTTCTCAACACGACATCCTACGAAGATGATATTCTGAAAGGAGCACAAGAATGCAATCAGAAAACTTGCAAGGAAATAACTGCATGTTATCGGACAGACTAAGTAAGGAATGCATCATTCGAATGGAACACTATTCCATGGAAGTAGTATGGAACAAGGTAGGAAAATATAGACGCAATTGAGCAACTTTAGTTTCTTAAAAAAAAATTGACTGATTTTGATGAATAATCACGTGTTAGAAGTATCTTTCAAAATAAGGATATTCTATACGAAAAGTGGACTTTAGTAAATCTTAAAGAAAAGTGTTATCACTGTATAAAGAATAGGTGGTTAACGTGAATAGCTCTGGGAGTAACTTGATGTGGCGCACTAGGTTTGAAGTGGCATAAAATACTATGTACTTAAGCTTAACAGCAAAGTCGTAGAGATAAGACGAATTTTCATTTGTTGTTCTTAGGTAGATGATATTAAGTTTAAAATAAATACTCAAAATTATATGCTGAGAAGCCATTAACTGACATATCACTAAACTGTTATGTGGGAAAAAATGTGAGATTTCAAAACGATACAAAAATGAATTTAATGTCTTAAAAATGATTCTGGGTACAAGTAAAACTGCCGTTAATTGGATTACAAAATTTATATATGCAAAAGAAAAATTCAAATAAAATGTAACTGAAGCAATAAACAGCGTATATCTGTGCGTGTGTGTGCTGAGAGAGAGAGAGAGAGAGAGAGAGAGAGAGAGAGAGAGAGAGAGAGAGGAGGAAGAGAGAGAGAGAGAGAGAGAGAGAGAGAGAGAGAGAGAGAGAGCGTTTCCAACAAACAAATCGTCGAAACGTGGGGGCTGAAAACTGAACACGAACGACGCACCAAATGACACTTGTAGCTTTTATTGCTTAAAGATAACCAGCCTAAATAAAAACACACACACACAAACACACACAAAAACACTTTATCGGCTTATTTATACACCGTAAAGCTTCGTACACGTAAAAGTCATGGCAGGTAATCTGGGGAAATAGAACGAAAACAACGAGAAGGGGAGGAAAAACCGTAAATGAAGTACAAAAATATAAGAAAAAAGCAGTATTATAATTACGAGAAATCAGACACTCTAATTAATGGGATAATCTTTGGAAGATCGTAACTATTCCTTGGAAGGATCCTCCAAATTCTGCTTCAATCAAATGCCGCGATGGTTGAAGCTTTCAATTTGCTTCTTCGAGGAATGTGCCGCTCGTGGGACGGCATCTTTCAGGAGGAATTCCTCGTATTTGTCGATTCTCTCTCTGCCAGGTCAGCGTGAAACGGCGACGGCATTCAAGTTTATATTGCCCCTGATTTGTTTTCCGGTATATTCAGATTATAGGAAGCCCTATTCACTGATCTGGCTAAATGCTAAATGAATTCTCTACTTAATCTTTTCCACTACTGTTGCTGTTTTATATTACAACGTTGTAATGAAAACAGAAATGCTCTTATTGCCAAAAAACGAAAAGCTGCATGAACATAAAGAACATTTCCGTTGTTATTGTTTCTGTTTATGTCACCATTAAAGGCGAACGAACCGTTATTTGTTACGGTACTAGGAAGACGTTTATTGTTTACTCGGCTTTGGTATACTCATGATCTTGAGGTAAATAACAATATCCAGCCAATTTACACGTTTTGTTGTTTCAGTTTTTGTCAGTATCCCAATTAAGATAAAACTTGTTTTTAAACTTAAATAGAAGAAAAAAACAGGAAATTTTGAAAATATCTTCTGAAAAAAAAATTATATTGAAATGATAGAGTAAAGAAGACTTACTTTTCTGGATATTGCTATTACATATTTTGGTGTCTGTCGTCGTCTTTTTTTACAACACGTAACGTCAGCTGTGGAAATCTAATTTAAAAACACCTTTCTAAATTTACCCTTCATTCATTAAAAAATCATTATTAATTGGTGAAATCATGTATCAAAACAATCATATGTTGAAATCTTGTTATTCAGTTTAAACCAGAAAATTCTGAAGAATGTGCAATTTGAATTTTATGAATTCTTTCCCATTACTATGAAGTTTATAAATCCGACATCAAAGTATTTCCAAATTCCCAAAGTATTTGGCAGGGGCACGAAACACGTTACCCAAACGGTGCCGAAGTTCTGTCATCTGTCCAAGGCGGCAAAATGTAATATCGCCCCCAAAAGAATTTTAATATCAGGGAAGAGGGAGTGAAAGGTAATATCAGGTACCTAAAATTTCCATGGCTCGCCGAACAAGAAGGAGCTGGAATTAATAGCACGCCCTTTTCTCCAATATCCTCGCCTTCAATATTTATATTATAGTCACTATTAACATAATCAGTACTACCACTACTAATGCAAATATCGTTATTTTTGTAAGCATTACTACCAACGCTGTTGTTGCTATGCTACAGCTGCAGCGGTAATAATCTTAATCCTTGAAAATGTATAAGAATAATTCTCAAAAATGGCGAAGAACGACAAATGACAATTTCTGGAAAGAATTTACGAGGGGACAAATCTCACTAAAGCATGATTAAGGTAGCAAGCGAATAAGCCCCGAGGTGATGAAGGACGACGCTGAAAATGTGATCCAAACCATGAAAAATAATCCCCTAATAAAGATACACACACAACGAAAGCACATCTCGCGCACAAACACGAAATGGCAGCAGAGCCGCAGTAACTCACTTAACTTCTGGCACAGCCACGAAACCCACAAACATTTACCCTTTCAACCTCAGAACAAAAAGAAATTGGTGGCGTATTTTATGATCTCCTAAGAAAAAACTAAGAGGCATCCCACCTCACGCATTTTGGCCTAATTTGTAACAATCGCTCGCCTGACCACATGAGTGGTTAGGAAACGCAAGATTCTTCGGGGTGCGTGAGGTTAAACGGGGTTTCTTGCTCCACCAATGGATAGCCAGGAGGTTTTCTCAGGGGTATGTGAGGTTAAAAGTCAGTTCTCTCTCCAACACGAGGTTGTCAGGAGGTACTGTTTTTTGAGTGAAGTGTGGCTGAAAATAATCATGAGGTCATCTTGGCTGAGTTTTGACTGTTTAAAGAAATGGAGCGTGACTTGAGATAGAAACGTGGGAAGTATATAATATGTAAAAAAAAGAAAATCTTATTTACGGGATGCTACGACGATTCTGAATCTCATTTATGCTGAAAAATAAACAACAAGAATCTCTTGAGAAGAAGCAATATTCTTTTCTTAAACATATACCTAACTATTGCAGGAAGGCCAGACTGTGAAATCTATGAACTGGAAACTTTTCTTATATATAGACCTGGAATGTGTTATACTTTAGTTTGTTAAGCTGATCTTATTTTTCTGTGAATGCAAACAAGTTTAAGCAGACTCGAACAACATGAAAGGAGTATTTTAAATCATTACTTTTCTGAGGTAATAAAAAATGTTTTAAAAAATAGCGCCGTGTCCAGTCTTAAACTTATGGCTTCAGAATCGAGATGTACCAATCAAACATGTATTAGTCATTAGATTTAAATAGAGCAATTCTCCATCTACCTAAATGCTATAACATCAACCTCATCAGAGAGATATCAGTCACCTGATATATGGAAATTCGTAAAAGTACAGTGGTGAACATGATCATCATAAACTTTTAAAACTCTAAGGAGAGTGCCACCCATCAGTGGGCAATATACTGAAAATTTGTTTTTATACCACAATTTCAGGCGCCTAATGCATCATACATTTTTTAGATCACTCCTATACAGCTCTCTCTCTCTCTCTCTCTCTCTCTCTCTCTCTCTTCTCTCTCATCAACCAGCATATTTCAGCATGCCAATCAAACCTCCCATTTTAATGAAAAATTGATCTACGACTCTCGCATTTGTAAACTAAAATAATAATATATATTTGAAGTAAAATAATTTGAGTGTGCATATTCTATATTTACATACACACACACACACAAGCACATATTTGAATGAAAGACTATATAGGGAATAACCTCTCACACAGTATATGACTGGCATCGTCCCTTTAATAATACCTTATGTATGTATGTATGTATGTATGTATGTATGTATGTATGTATAAATATGGGCTTTGTATAGCTCCACAATATACTGTATTATTAGATTAGATGAATAATATTTCCAAGATTATAAAAGGAATTAAATTGTAGTAGTAGCCTCACTCATTCAACATATATATCTTTTTTAGAGTCCAAATCAGAGTTGGGTTTTGTGGGCTTCTCATCATCTCTCTCTCTCTCTTTCTCTAATATAATTACAATATCCATATATATAGATTTTATTTGAAGGTATTATCAACTACTATAAATAGTTGAGTTTGTATTTAATATGGTATAGATCTATTATATCTATATATATATATGTAATATATAATATATTAAAAAATAAAATATATTATATATATATATATATAGTATGATATATATAAATATATATATATATATATAGATAAATATAAATTATATTATGTGGTATGTATGTTTTTATAATATATATATGGCGCTGATGTTTTTAGCGACTGTACCAAGAAAAGAATTTCACCCAGTTTGGCGGTAACTTTTTATTTTTGTTTATTGGTTTGGTTAACAATATCCACAAGGCTAATTGTCCTCCATTAAAAATATAAGATTTTATTTGTTAAAGGCTTCATTATCAACTGATAGTAAACTAGTTGAGTTTGTATTTATAGTTATAGATAATTAAATACTTATATATTATTACTTAATATAATTATATATTAATATATAATATATAATATATAATATCCCTAAAAAAAAAATAAAAAAAAAAATATATGTGTATATATAATATATATATATATATAATATATATATATATATATACTTTATTGTAATATTTTATATAGGCGCTGACTGTTTTTATGCGCTGTAAACGAAAAGAATTCACCAGTTTGCGGTAACTTTTTATTTTGTTTATTGGTTTGGTACAATATCCAAGATATTGTCCTCATTAAAATATAGATTTTATTTGTTAAGGCTTCATTATCAACTGACTAGTAAATAGTTGAGTTTGTATTTAATATGTATACATATATATATATATATATATATATATATATATATATATATAATATGTATACATATTAAGTACAAACTCAACTATTTACTAGTCAGTTGATAATGAAGCCTTTACAAATAAAATCTTTATTTAAGTGAGGAAAATATCTTGTGGATATTGTACCAAACTAATAAACAAAATAAAAAGTTACCGACAAACTGGCGATTTCTTTTCTTACAGCGCATAAAAACATCAGCACTTCAAAACAAAAAAAAGACGAAAAAAAAAAACTTGCCACCCATGCTAAGAGAGGAATAAACTACCGTAATATACATTTCGCCATAAAATCCGAGTAAGCCGATATCACGCCCGTTTCAAAAGGCCATTTAGAAATAACTCACAGAACGATAAGGATATCTGCGGGGACACGGAATGGTCAGCCAATTTACATGATAATCTACAACGGCCGACAATCGCCAAGGATCCCGACGAAAGAAACGGGGAGCAAAGCCGACAAAAAAAAAACAGAGAGAGAGAGAGAGAAATCAGACGTATTATGTCGGATTTACATCATTCAGGTAACTTCCTAATTCTATACGGGTTATATAGGTATCCCATTTAACTAAACAGGTTTGGCCGGGCGGCATTTATGCAGATTAGACCGACCCCATTACGAGATCTGAAAATAAATATATAAATATCATGGAGGCGATTTGGACTGAGGGCCTTAAAAAATTTGGTGGGACTGAATTCCAATTTATTCAAAGTAAGCTTTATCTGATAAAAACTGCTCTTATTATTGTTAGAAATGCTGCCGTTTGCGCCATAAACAAGGCAGCCTTATAAAATAGTTTCTCATCGTATTACTATTTTTACAGACGTTCTTGATGTGGTAACTATTACTTTAGTACTGGTATTAATAGCATTAGGAAATTAACTAGCCTACTATTCATTTTCATTTCCTGCCTGCTGAGACCTGAGCTTAAAACTACTACGTTATCTTGTATGAACACACACAAGCAAGCAAAATTAATTTTACTCGTACGACCACACTTACATAACGAACTCGAAACATGTTCCCTTCGACACATACGCCATTACAAACATATGAGAATGGAGGCGCCATTATCATTAAGACATAGGCACCAATGTCTCCAACGACACTTTTTACTTCCTTTCCTTCTTTTTATCACCAAACCCTCTCAGGGAAGGAACGCTGCCCTTCCCTCTCGATTTAACACGTCGTATTTTGTGAGCTTCCATAACCATGAAATTCGACAATAATCTCCGAACTGATTTTTTATGTGACATTTCGCCACTCATCCCCAAACAAATTTCCACCGTTTATGACATAACGGCGATATTCGGTTGCGAGGCCGACCAATACGACTGTAAAAGACATTCTATTCTGTTTCACAGATTAAGATCGTTCTGGTCACCTTCACGCTGTGTGTGTGAGAGAGAGAGAGAGAGAGAGAGAGAGAGAGAGAGAGAGAGAGAGAATAATTCAATAACTTCGAAAGAGAATACTTTGACTTCGAATACTACATTTCCTTTTATACATCTCGTTCTCAGAGAGAGAGAGAGAGAGAGAGAGAGAGAGAGAGAGAGAGAGAGAGAGAGAGAGAGAGCTATTTCACCATTTGAAACGAATTTATTTGTCAAACCAATTGAGGTTCATGACGACCATATCCGCCTGAAATGGGCAATAAACACCAGCGTCTCGGTCAAACTCTCTCACACACACACACACAAGCACAACACGCAAGCACACAACACACCCTTCCATTAAGACGAATATATATATCGAATTCTCGCCTCGGGATCTCCCAAGTGCCCATTTAGGGGCGCTGCCCTTCTTGAAATGGGTACTACCGATTGCGACGATGGGGTGCCCAGATTCCTTAGAGGGTCTCGAGAGAAGATAACACTCATTACATCAACCGTGCAGGTAATCATCCGCTAATAACTGGCGTTACCTCTAAGCAAGACTGGAATTTAGCAACGAGGACAGGAGCGCGAAGATAGGGACAGACACTGCTAATGATCGGTAGACATTTTATATGCATAAGGCGTGCACCTAACAAGAAATATTGTAGTTATAGTATAGACACCCATATATTGATATACATTATATCATATCGCGTAATACTACAGCAGATTCACATCAACCGTGCATCTGATGTCTAGGCCAGTCCCTTATGACGCTCCTGATTGGCTGTTGATAAGCCAATCACAGGGCTGGAAACTCTCAGTCTTTCGAGATAGTTCACATAGGCAGGATGTATGTCCCACCTCTCCTGAGGGAGAGTTTCAGCCCTTGTGATTGGCTTATCATAACAGCCAATCTGGAGTGTCGTATGTGACGGGCATAGAGATCAAATGCACGGTTGATGTGAATCTACTATAGCAGCCAGCTGTCTAAAACAATGGTACTTGAATACCCATATTATCAAGAAATATTCAATTTCTTATCATGGTCTCCAAAATTCTCATTTTAACACTTTATCTCTATCTTAAATCTCGAGAAAACAGAAGATATGGGCAAGCATACAAACTGGGCAATTTCTCAGTCAATATACATAACATACATACATACATACAAAAAGACTACTGAAATATGTGAAACAGAAACAGAAAAATCAAAGTGAAATATATAATGCAGAATCATAACATTAATGATCAAATATTTCCTCATAATTACCAACACTATCGTTATTTTCCATATAATGAATGAATACATCATCTCATAAAATGAAAGAAGGCTAAATATAATACTGGGGAGTAGGCTTAATTTAATACTGGGGAGGCATGTCGTAGGCGGTAAATTGCCCTGGATTGAAACCCGTGGCATTAAACTCGAATAACCTGCGTAAAACGTTCTAATCAACCTATTTTTTAGGGACACGATTTATGACCTCTGATTAGGATCATGGCAGGGGAATAACACTGATTATATCTGATTTTTCTCCGTACTGAGAACTGGCTGCAGGGCACGGCGTTCTTCCTTCCATCCTTTCAGAGAAAACTTGGTAAAGTGAATGTTTTCATGCTCCGTGCAGTTTTTGGTAAAGCTGTTCATCATGGTCTTTTTTAAATCAAGGCATTATAATGTATATGGAGATTTCCCTAAAATAAATAAAGATATATATATATTATATATATATATATATATATATATATAATATAGTATATATATATACACACATATATGCTGCTTTTCACATCTGTAATAGCAGTTTAAATGAGCAGATTGGTCTGACACATGCGTATATATATATATATATATATATATATATATATATATATATATATATATATCTATAGTATATTTTATATACATATATATATGTATAGATATGGTATATATATATGTATATATATATATATATTTATATATATATTATATACACACATACCTACATACATACACACACTCACACACACAGACTATATATTATATGTATATATATTATATATATATATTATATATATATACTCCCATTAATGGCTGTTTTTGGGGCTTCATGCCATCTGGGATTGGAGGTCGTGGTTCGCGTCTGTCGAGCGCCAATTCTATTATCGCTTAATACATTCCCCTCGATTAAACATATATGAAAATCTATTATTCCGGGTAGAAGCGATTAGATGATTAAAGGAATTTTTAGTCGATATATGTATATAGTCAGGTATGTGATAGACTTATACATACATACATATATATATATATATATATATATATATATATATAATATATATATATATATATATATATATATCCCAAGGACTGGTTTGTTTTGGGGCTTCACTGCCAGTCCTGGGATTGAGAGGTCGATGGTTCGCGTCTGTCGATCGCAATTCTATTATCGCTTAATAAATTCCCCCTCGGTTAAACATATATGAAAAATATATTAATTCCGAGGTAGAGCGAATTAGATATTAAAGGACATTTGTAGTTCGATATTGTATATGAGTCACGGGTAATGTGATAGACTTTACATACATACATATATATATATTTATATATATATGATATATATATATGATATATATATGATATTAATTTCCGAGGTTTGCATACGCATGTGTCAGGCCAATCTGCTCATTTAGCTGCTATTTCAGATGTGAAAAGCAGCATTAAAAGAACATTATTGCCCTGAGAAATGGCAATGGGCTGGGCTACTAAAGCTGCATAGCCAAAAGCAGCAGAGGCCCTAAAGAAGAATTAATGGACAACTTTGTGGGAGCAAATCCCACTCAACAACTTCTGAGCCACTTCCATTAGTGAAAGGAAATCACGCTTCTGGGAAGTGTATAGATGAAGTAAAGGATATCACATGTTACTAGATGATTTGTTGAATGAAGGGAAACTGGTTATTGTAGTAACAGGGTAGCGCCGCATGACTGGGAAGGTCATGTGGAAAGGACAAAGAGGAATTGTGTCTGGGGTGGCAGAGAGATATAGAGCAGGAGAAGTAATTATGGGTGATGGGTTCAGAGCAATTATGTGTTAGCTAGAGGACTGAAAGAGTACAGATGGGATAGTGAAAGGATTCATGGTCACAAATTGGAAAAGACCAAGAGTGAAAGCAGTAAATTCTGGCAGAGCCTGGGTTGTTCGGCGAAAAATAAAGTATGGTTGTGCTGGTTAACTTCATGCAAACGACACTGTACAGCACATACTAGGTACAGACGGACACTGGTTAATTAGTATGGAGAGTCCTTGTGTTTGGAGAAGGGTTTTACCCGCTGGGAGTGCTTGGTTTCCAAGAAAAAAACATTCGTATTTACACTTGGTACTAGTTTTCTTATAATGCAGTAGCTGAAAGTTGCAGTTGATTGACGTAACCGTGAACACAGTAGTGGCTGGAAGTGCATTTTTATTATTTTGAAGTTACAAAATGTTATAATATCTATAAGACAAACGATTTTCATATGAAAAAAAATGAGAATGGCAATGAAATGGGTGGATGAAAAGTTAAAACTGAATCGGTTGAGAGATACTAAATTGGAAGGTTCTGAATAATGTCATAACTCCAAAATGGAGTTGCTGGATTAGTAAAGAGAAGCTGCAAGTATAAGCAGATAGCTACCAAGAAAAAAATAAAAATATGTGATGGCACGACAACCCGAGGTTTAAGCGAAGGAAGCAAATGTCATGGTAGGATAAATAAGGTAGTCCAGAAGAAGGTGAGATGTAAATGATGGTAAGTAATGATAATAAGACTGATTTTGAAAGCGCGCGATTTGAGAAAAAAGGTTATACAACAGGGAGGTAAAAGCAAAGAAAATGGTTACACAAAATGCCTTCCAGAGTGCCGTATGAAATGAATGCAGTCCTGTGTCTACAGTGTAACTGTTCCATGTGAGTATAGAGAGGAGGGTCTGAATGAAGCAAGAGTAGCAATGGTTAGCATCAGTTTCCGAATGCTTGGGGAAGTGACCGTTGAGATATAGGTAGAGCAATAATGTGACTAAAAAGCGGAAAAACCAAACTGGGGGTGAGTGTGTGAATGAATGGATAACCACGGTGTGTAAGGCATATCTGGATTATGGAAAGGAATGAATAAAAGGAACGATAAGAGTGAATGTATGTATTAAGATCATAGTGTCTTTAGCATTTCTGTGGAGGTCTATGGTAGAATTCTGATTGAGAAGTAAAAGTTATAAAAGGAATAAAAAAGGAGAAGAGCCGTGTTGACTCATGCAAGAAGGGAGAAGGATATGTAGACCGAGTGTTTGCTATGAACCTAATGTGTGGAGTATACAGAGAAAGGGTTTTATGAGGCTTGTGATAACTGTTATATACTTGATGTCGATGATATAAGGAATATATAGAGTAAAATACAATTTGCTGAAAAAAGGGCTTACAATGAAAACTAAGCATCATTTAATGTGTTTAAATGAAAAGGTAATTGGATTTGTGTGAAAGCTATATCTGAGAAGGGGTATATCGGGCCTCTGGGATGCTTGAATCTTTATGGTTAGTGGTTTATGAAGGCGTAAAAAGAACAAAAAATGCGGGGCAAAGATGTGAGATTGGAAATAAGTACCGAGAGGCTGATGTCTATAGAATAAAGTCTTTGTTGATCATGGATAGTGAAATAACTGAAGATGCTGGTAAAGAATTTAACAGTATTCTATGATGAGAAAGTTTGAAGTATGCATAAATTTAAATGGGAACCAAGTAGAAAAAACCATGAATGTTAATATGAATACTGTATGAACGGAAGCAACGGATTCGTACAAGCATTTAAGAATTAATGTAATGGCTCGAGTTAGGATAACAGAAGAGGCAGGTTTCAGAACAGGTGAAGCAAGGAAGGCAGTATTGTCTAAGCAGAAGATTTGGAAGAGAAGAAGAGAGTCTATGGAAGTCAGAGTTGGAGACTATGAAAGGTCTGTTTATGCAAATAATTTATGGAGTGATTTGTGGATGCAAGATGCTCAAATATGGCAAACGGTCAAAGTTGTTGAGATGGACGATTTTTGCAGTGTACTAGGAGTAAGAAAGACTACATGAGCGAGGAATCAAGTGGTATAAAAAAAATATAAAAATAAAATAAGAAAAAATAAATAAATAAAAAGAAAGTTTTCGACATAAAAGTACGTATCTTCACAAAAATAGAAAAAAATCAATACCATAAAAAAAAGGAAACAATCAGATCAGCGAATCACCCAGTAATTTCCCTGTAATCTCCAGAGCAATATCCGTCCTCCTTGTATCCCTGAGCTATTCGTAACTCAAAGCAACATAAAATGATTCTTGGAATCTAATTTCTTTCTCTCGAGTCCTCGAAGATTATTTGAGGAGAGCCGCGTTTACCATGGACCCATGTCAGGCGGGCAGAATATTGGACCCTCCGGGAATGTATTAGTTTTTATCTTTTTTATTCGGCAACAAACATTGAACAGTAATCTAAGAACAAAATAAATCTTGTAATAAACATCGTCAGTATGTGTGATAGTACTTTAATGTTTAATGTTTTCTGGCTATAAATTCTTACATTCACATGAATCCTTTCAGTAAATAGATTTGTTTACAGTAAAAAAAAATAGGCATCGTGTATTACAAGTACTAAGAAGACATCTATAAATACGACCAATCTACAACTCTAAAACAACAAACAAACGAAAACGTAAAAGTTAAAGGAGCAAATCGTGCAAAAGCATAAGACTAGTTCAATAATGGAGTTAGCGTGGTCACAAGAGAATATTTCACATTTCTGGCTACTCGGTTGTAAATTGTTTACATTTATGTATTCGTAGCTTCGCGTATCATTTGCTCACTATCTTCTTGTAAAATGAGTAAAATAGTTCAAAACTTCATATGACTCAGATAGAATAAATCTTGTGCTCTCTCTCTCTCTCTCTCTCTCTCTCTCTCTCTCTCTCTTTCCCTTAAAATACTTAGAGAAGTACACATGACCATACCCAAATACACGACACACTTACCCTAAAATTAATAAAAAATAATATTCTCTCTCTCTTCATATATATATAATATATAATATATATGTGTGTGAAATGTCCATTTCTTTCTTCCTTTAAAATATTTATCTTCCGCGTATCTCTCTTCAAAGTACAGCCTATAATAAATCCCATAAACATAGTTAATATTTCCGCACAAAATACACCAAACTGAAGGTTGCTAAGCAGTCATTCATTTGGTTCCTCTTCATACGAGGCTCTCACGGAATAGCAAAAGCGGCTCTTGATAATCTCGTGTGAGTCAGAGACTCTCTCGCAAGAGCCTTCGGGCACTACTAATCACAGACTGGGAAGAGAAGGTCACAGGACGCAAAATTATTTCCTTGCACTCATGACTTGATGATTTTTTGTATTTTTCTTTGCCCCCCCCCCCCTTTTTTTTCTCATAATTACTTACTCGCTATTCCTAAGTCTTAAAATGAAGTTTTAACAATTATTCAAGGAATGAGTAAACATGGTTATCTTGAGTCAGCTATGTTTTTAACATATCAAAATAAATATTTCTCATGATAAAACGATTCAGCAGTAAAACCTTAAAAGTAAAAATATACATTTGCAAATGTAGATGGGACATGTGAACTCAATTACCAGTAAGTAATACATTTGGAAAATATTCACAGCAAAAATAAAAGCTTATAAAGAAAGGAAGTCGTCTGGTTAAAAGTACTAATAAAAACTAATATCTCAATTACCAGCAAGTACTCTATTTGGAAAATACTTACATCAAAAATAAAAGTTTAAAGAAAAAGAAAGCCGTCTGGTTAACCTAAGGTCGTTGGTTGCTAGGCTTCATCCAAAACTGTCATTTACAACACGACTTGAAGGAGAGTTTTTTGTACCGCACTTGACACGAAGATCATACATCAAAATGCAAAGGAGACAGCTTCGTTCTTTTCTTATTTATAAGAACGAAATACTTCTGTCTAAACATCAGTGTGTGTGTGTGAGAATCATTATATTGTTTCTAAACCTGTGTGTGTGTGTGTGTGTATCTATAATAAGGAATTAACACAAATGATATAATTTCCTACTCCGACCATAAAACATAAATCTTTGCGGTCATTACATTAGAGTTCATTAAACTGCCAACCCCTAAATTACTTGCGACTATAAGCTATATAGGAATTACCCTATTTTCAAACATGAAACTCTCCGTACTTACTGCAAATAACATTACCACTGCAACGAGATGGAAGCTACGATAAGGCTTGCAGAATTATGCGTATGTGTTACGGGCAATATCAACAACATTTCCATTGTTCATTCGTCAAATCCAGCATATCATTAGAAAAAAAGTATACGCATTTAATTGGCTTGTGACTTCCTTTTTTTTCATGGTTGGGAAACAAGAGATCGGTAATACCTAATTACCTAATAATTTCATTTCTCTTTAGTTCCTTCATATAAATGTTAAATCCAGAGCGGTAAGATAAAAGCTAATCTAACTATTTGAACTGACAGACTACACTCGCTGCGATGTAGTCTATCAGTTCAAATTTAGAGGAATATATGTTGACAATTCTCGCTATATATACATAAAAAAAGACGCAACATACCTTTCTCTTCGTAAGCATTCCAAAACCTAAGCTAAGGGTTAAAAAAAACTGATAAGCCAACACGTTCTGAATCAGGTAAGAAGATAAAAAAAAAGGGAGAAGCACTAACTGTATCGTACGACTAATTAACCTGGTTACAAGTGAAATCGTGTCCCTATAATCCTGTTAAAGAAGGTCCCATTAGAGCAGCTACGCGTAGAAGCGACCGAGTGAATGACACTTCTAAATACTTTGGTCTCACTGGCTGAGACCGTGAGAGATAAAAGACTTAATCTGTTGAATGCCTACAGGGCCTCGAAGTTTGCGTGATTAAACTTCCGACTTACAATTCCAACGAGTATTTAACTTCTATTTGATAAAACATTTATTCAGGGAACTTCCAAGACCCGAATAGAATATATGAACATTATATATATATATATATATATATATATATATATATATATATACATATATATATATATATATATATATATATATATATGTATAAAATTCATGAACTCGAAAGACTTTACCAGGTGATATCTACAAACATAATATTTTTCTTTAAGAACAGTTATTGAATACACATGTTAAAGAAATGTTATATTATGTAGAATCAAGACGATTCCGCAAAATATACAATGTCAGTTTATGCACCAGAAATGCTAAAACATTACAGAGAGAGAGAGAGAGAGAGAGAGAGAGAGAGAGAGAGAGAGAGAGAGAGAGAGAGAGAGAATGTCCTTTTATGCATACCAATGAGACATATTATCTGAAAAAGCAGTATGATTGCTACCATCTTTCGACGTGAGGGGAGTTTTTCGAAAACTTTTAAGATTTATAGCTTCAAGAGAATTTTTAATCTCTATTGAAACCACTGACACAATCTGAATGATCTCAACCTTCATCTTGACCCAGTTAACGTATGTACCCATTCGTAATTCGGTCGAATTGTGGGAAGCAGGCCAGATTCCAGCTTTGAACCTAGTTATGGTGAACCTAGTAATCTACCACTGAGTTATGTCAACCGTTTTCTCATTACACTTTTAAACTTTCACGTATTAAGTCACAAATTAAACCATTAATGTCGAATCTGACTATACCTTGAGAATGATTGTACTGTTGGCCATGTACCCACCCCTAGAAGTCATAAGTTCGAATCTTGGTCGAGGTACGTGTGCTTATATCCATACCCCGTTAGGTGCAAGTTATTCCCAAGGTTGGGAATGTGCTCTTTCAGACTTATTATCTGTAAGCACACGTGTATACCCAGGCATTTAGTAGTCGTAATCCTACATATTTTCATTATTCAGTAAGAAACACGTCGGAACTCCGACTTGTTTCAGTGATATAATCAAAGGTAAATCGAAATGAGACTCATAAAAGCATATCCTTACAACTAAAACATATATTTGAGGGCGAATCATTTGTGAACCAGATATATATATATTACATAAATCTCAAATAGAGAATATTATTTTTTCGTCCCGTACAAACAGCTATTCATCATCGGCAGGACAGTGACAAAGGTTACACACCCCTCAACAGCTGATGGTCAGTACCATACAACAGTACCATACAATCGTACAAAGCATTCGTTAGCTACTTTACCTTTGTGTGCTGGAGAAAGCAGCAGCTGGCGTAAGGATCATCACAATCACTGCCACCACCACGCAACACCACGTCACCACCATCAACGCCATTGTTGATGTAACTGTTATTCTTCTGTCTGTCGGTTGGTCCTTAAATTACAACGAACACCATATTACCGACCCTGCTTTCAATGCCCTCCTGGGGTTCAGTTTTAGGTTTTCTTGAGACGACTAACAGAACTTGAATCTGAATCAATAATTGTTCCCTGTTATTCCTCAATCATAATTTTTCTCCTCAAATATAATTAGTGATCCTGTTCCGGGGCATCAATTTTATAATGTATTGAGAACGCCTTTACACGTAAGTCCTCTTTTTCAATTAAATTAGTTTTATCAAACACATCACATTTTTATTGTACCCGTTCCTTAGAATATCCTTTTAAGAGTAGCCAATAATCTCTCTGCTGTTCATAAAATATCCTTCAAGAGCTTGGAAGTCACAGATACATATCCATCGAGAGGGATTCACCCCACGTGGTATCGGTGGTGGTGGCCGGAGCGACACAACCTTCCACGACAACACTCAACAGCCAACTGAGGCATCAGGCAAGATGTGGATTGCGGAGGATTACGTCAGATCCCATCTCTCCGGGGTTAGGTCCTCCCCCAAGGAAATATTAAGTTCCTGGACACTGATATCCTCAGGAGGTACAAGAAGACGTCATGCAAAAGGAACTTCGGGATGCAGATTAATGACTTTTGGATGGCAAGATTAAAAAGGGGAGTGACCGATGTCCCAGTTGGTTGGAATTTCTGATCTTGTGGGAATCACGCTTAATAAATTGGTAAATTACTCTCCTCAGCGAACGAAATCTAAGCAATTGGGGAAATACGTCCTGTATGTTGATTTCCTTTCTGACTTTTTACTTTTTACAAAAAATATATATATCATTTCTGTTAATTTTCAGGATTGTTTCGTTCATCATAATACCAACACTTAAAAAAAACGCACAAAAATACAAAAATAAAGGAATTAATGATTGATCTACTTTTATTCAATAGCTAAAATTTTACTAAAACACAAACCGATGAACAAACAAACAAATAAATTCCAAAACCACCAAAGCCTGCCACGGGGATTCTATCCCCAAAACGAACTATAAATAATTCAGGGGGAAAATATGGCGGTTAAATATTCAGGCGCTTACTTCTTGTCACCTGTTCGGTGTACTTATAGTAATGGTTATTGCTACCCAAAGAGTAGACCATTTTACATAAAAAAGAATTTATGAGGATGAGAAATAGAGGTACCTTTATCTTCGCACCTCTGGCATCATGTGCCACCCCACCGGCATTTTAGGGTTAACATTATTCCATCGTACAAATCGGGCACCTTGGTAATTTCAATTAGGTCCACCCACCCACCTCTCTCTCTCTCTCTCTCTCTCTCTCTCTCTCTCTCTCTCTCTCTCTCTCTCTCTCTTAGTTACACACACACGCGCGAAGAAAGTATGTTTTCACTGTTGTCTTGAACATTTTACTAAGGTTTTAAAGAAGTGACTTTAAGTCTAGTCCTGGGTTACTAACCCTCAAAAGAAATATGTCTAGATTAGCCTGGGAGTGAGTCAAAAGTAAAATGGGAATCTCCAGTCAGCAAACTCAAGTTCTGATGCCATTATATTCGTGGAAACTACCTTACAGATCACTTTACTCAACACAAAGACGTCAGACAAAATACTGAGCAATGAGCCAGTTCTGATGTCCATGATCCTGGATATCCGTTGGATAATTAAATACCCATCATCTAAAACCAAGCAATGGATGGCATGCACTTGTTCGTAGATTGCTGATATTTTTAGATGACTCAACAAGGGCCACCTGTTTTCTCCCTGCCCTAACTGAATTCTAGGGCCCACTTCAATTATGAAGTACAGGGATGGGAGTCTTCGCAAAGTATTTTGACTAATCTTCATGGATTTCCTTCGGGGTTATACTTGTCCGTTACCTACCAAAACCATAATGCCCTATGGATCAACGCAATGTATTTGGTACTTGAAGGCTATAAAGATCTCTCTCTCTCTCTCTCTCTCTCTCTCTCTCTCTCTCTCTCTCTAATCCTCGTAGATATCAGATATTTCTCTTCTATTAATTATTAATCTTACTTTTCACAGAAAATATCAAGAAGCATGCATACATTACTCCTTTTTACATAGATTTCTTTCAATTCGGCCTGTTGGCGTGTTTTTCATGAGTATGAATTTAGTATTTTATACATTTCCTTTTTGTATACAATTTAATCGATTCCCCTATCTCGTTTTGTGTTGGCATCACTTTTCCTTTTCATATGTAGCAGACAATTTCTTTCATTCCTTCTCTTCAAACCGCTTGGCAAAAACTAGCACTCTCCTCTGCATTCCTTCAGAGACCCTATCTTTAGCTTGAGTGTGCTTGGCACGTCAAGCCTCCTTGACATGCATGTGACACTTTAATTGTCTGAAGTAAAAAAATCAGGATATAAATTTAAGCTGATTTCAAGTGAAATGCTGATGCATTTATGAATAATTCTGAGCGTATCTAAATTGATATGCAAACAGCATACTGCGGCAAACAAAACAAATGTAACTATACAGACACAAATACATACTTACGTGCATACTATGTAACATTTATTGTTCCAACTAATTTTTCTTTATTGGACGTGATGCTAAGAACTATTCATATTGTGTGCACAAGTAAAAAGAACTTTATGAGAAAAATCAAATAGCAACAATATGTTCTTTTTATGTATATGGCCCTGAGCTGAAATAAAGGATATTATTATTATTATTATTATTATTATTATTATTATTATTATTATTATTATTATTATTTGATTATTATTCATTATTATCTCAACAGATCAGTTGCTATCAACTTACATCCAGCGTCGATAACCCTACTAGTTATGACACTACCTTGCAGTAATTAACATTGGGATTTTCGCTCTCCTCCCATTTTCCCTTTGAAGAAACTGGTTATCCCCGTCCTTGGAATTCAACAAGATTTTCTTTCGGCAACGGCACAAGAAAAGGGAAGATGGCTTGAAATTAATTACACTTCTCGAACAACGACCGAGCAGTTTCTCAACTATGCCTTTACGGACCCCTATAAAAGGCATGTTACTCCCACGACGGAAACTGCACTGAAGAGCTGACGAAAGCGTTAGCATGAAAGGAAACAGATATGCAGAACTTCAAGGGAAAATGCTGCACGGATGCAACTGGCTCCCTATATGTAGAAACGTGCTGCCAGCAAGGCGAGAGAAAAACCAAGGAAGTTTCAGCTAAAAGGTTTGTTTCATAGAGCCTGAAGCTACAGAATACAAGAGGCAGCAAGCGGAATTCAGGTTTTGTATAGAACTAACAGCTTTTTGACAAAAACGGTTGATCACCTACCTATCAATCAGTCTTTATATTTGAATATGAATTAATATATATATATATATATATATATATATATATATATATATATATATATATATATATATATATATATATATATATATATATATATATATATATATATAGAGAGAGAGAGAGAGAGAGAGAGAGAGGATGAGAGAAGAGAGAGAGAGAGAGTTTAAATACTGTGTAGTTTAAAGGAAAAGTCCACGGTAATATTAAGTGTCTTCAAACAAAAAAATATATATATATCAAAAAGCCATCTTTCTCTAGCCTTGGCCAGCTCTGTCAAACTAAAACCAATATGGAGTGTACAGGTAAGTTCTGATGGCTTATAATAAAAAAAATAAATAAATAAAAATAAGTGAGGCAAGACTATCTCCAAAGTTAAAACGTTGGCGCAATCAACTTTTGTGAATTATTTCTCGTATTTCCGTGGAATAAAAGACTGTATTGAAAAGGAAAAGGATCAATACTAATCACTCAAATATACTCGCATATTTTCACTCGTGTTTACTATAGAATTAATTCCAGTTTTACACAGAATTCTACAGAAAGTCACGAAAATCTAATATAAAAACAGATTCCACTGTACATACACCTTGCAACTGCGTTTTCAATTCCTATATGCAAGTTACCATCACAAATGAATACAGCATCTTTAACTTCTATACTGCAACGCATTCTCTCTCTCTCATTCTCTCTGTACGTCTCTCACTCTCTCTGAATCCTATTTTTGACTTTTCTTTCAGGAAGGGTTCCATTAAGAGTCACTACCCTTTCACTGGCAGACTTTCACGTCAAGAAACATCCTTTCGTTTACTAGATAGTAGCGAATATATTACTCTATATGGCACTGGGCTAAGATGGCAAGTTGTTGCCACAAGCTATTGCGAATATCGGTGAAACCAAGCCATTTTCCATGAAGGCAATCTCTTATTAATCCAATAACCTTCTACTATGAGATTCAGGGTCTCTGTAACACGGTTTTTTTGGACTTTGCTCCTTGTCAAAGCATCGGATGTAGCTTGAAAGTTGACATATGTATATTTTACAACCACACACAAATTTTGTCAGCATTATCAATAACCTAAACCCGATGGTTTTGATTTTTATAGAGTAAAAATGAACTAGCCGACGCCATGGCCAATGATTACGACCCAAGAGTCGAAAAACATTCATTACGTAAGCAAGGTAAACACAAACTTTTGGACTAAATGTTGCCCCGCCCATCCACCAGACAGAAATGCCATCGGCTCTGAAACCCAAAGACTTTATGAATGGCGGAACGATACATAGATGTGGATGGGGTATCAGTGCTAGCGTAGTAATACTACTGTAGCATTTAGCACTTCTTACAACTACTCGAGAAATTAGTTTTTATAGCCAGAATTGTAAATTTTCTAATCCAACAATGCCCATGGTAGCCTGAATTATAACGAGGCGAAAGTGGTGGAGCCTCATGAAGTCACCATTCTGACGATAATTATTGGTGAAGGTTTAAAGCCAATATACGGTACCGGCTATTTTTTTTCAGTAAATAGGTAGATAGCCAATAAATAAAATTGCTTGACATAGGATATAACAGTTATCAAATCAAGCTTGTCTACTATGTTTTTGGTAATTACCAACTATTCCCTACATCTTGTCAATCTGATTGTGACCTATAAAGTAGACTGTAATTCTTTGGAAACTTATTTTGGGAGTTTAGACTAATAATCGAAGTGATTTTGTATTTATTAACATATTTTGTTGGTTTGTTCATTATGACAATTATCAGTGGGGAGGTTCCAGCGTTCATAAAGGTGTGCTGCTTTGCTTGTATTTAAATTTGTATGTCATTGTTGCCAGAGGTTTAGCCTTCGTTACGTATAGCCAATCATCCATCGAGAAAACAGGGAAGAAAAAATGATGTCATAAGTTACGTAACGATGTTGCGTTCGAAACCTTTTCTCTGAGTAAGTTGGCCCGTCTTCAAAAAAGGTCACTTTTACATTATAAGTACCAAATTTATTCAACCTACGTAGTGCAGAATACACTCAAAATTTATGTGTTGATATAATATGTATTCTGAATAAGCGTTATATTTATGAAATGCATAGATAAAAAGTTATTGCGAAAAAACCGTGTTACAGAGGCCCTGAATCTCATAGTAGATTTTAAAACGTAATCTGAATCAAGGTTAATATTACACTTATGTTTCTGACTACAGAAGTGAAATGTGTTCTTGGCACATTGCTGTCCCTAATTACATTTCATAATAACTACTGCAAGAGAATGTGGGCTAACAAGAGCAGGAAACTAATTTACCTTTTGAAACAATCTTAATCTAAATAAAAAACTAAAACTGGCTTATTCTGCAAAACAATATAAAGCTCTTCTACAAACCGTCCTTTCACAATCAAGATAACGTTATGATTCCATATGTCTGTGAACCCTTGTATAAATTCAAACATCCACTTTTTATTTATTCATTTGTGCTTACTTCTATGACCTGACATGTGTCATTACTATCAATGCATGCGTACAATTTTTAAACGTCATACCATCGTTACCACATTTCGCAAATAAAGAGGAAGGAAATAGCATCAAAACCTAAAACTGACAGAGGAACATAAAGAGATTCCACGAACTAGAATTGCAGACGGACGAAGGCTAAGGGAAAGGACGAGAGGGCAAGGACGATGGTGATCATCACCACACCAACTCGTAATCAGCTCATCGCGCGATGCTATCACTCACAGCGATAATTATGAGCCCGATGACTTGCAGCACCGAGGTGTCACAAAAGCCTAATATTATTATCTTAAATATATTCTCAAAAATGACAGTAACAAAATGCCATCCCTGATGTTTTATTGTTGCTCTCCTCCAGTTTTTTTCTATTTATTTTCCTTTTCCAACAGAAAAAATAAAACTGGATAATATAAAAAAAAACTCTTAACAATATTCTTAAATAGGAAAAAGTTTAAAAAAACTGAAAAAATAGCATCTCATAACAAACAGATTCGCCTGTTTTTTTTAATATATCCGGTTGCAAAGACGCTACTAACAATGCACTTACATTACAACATAAAATCATTATATACATAAACAAACGCTAATTATGATATTTAATTAAGTGAACAATACACGCATAAAAATGTTTTGTGAAATGTGTGACGTGGGTAATTACATTACAGTTGACATTTAAGGAGAAAAGATATTTCTTTCTATTTTGTTATATATACCAACCAAAGCACTGAATTCCTTGCAGCCTAAAACCATACCCAATTCAATGCAGCCATGGAAGTTTGAAAATATTTTGGCAAGATATTAGTAATCGTGATTTCCGTGTGTGTGTGTGTGTGTGTGTGTGTGTGTGGAGAAATTTATAAGACCCTTTTTTTATGAAGGGAATTGCGTTTAGGTGGAAAACATAACGAAACTTGAGCGTCGGCTGCGAGACACTTTCTCGACGACAACCACTGTCTCGGCTCCTGATAGACGAACGGGGAGACGGCTCAGACAGCAAGCAATAAAGAAGCAAACATATCGGACAATAAGTGAATCTCTTCTGCTAATTGAATGTAAACAAAATATCCTTTTTATATGGAGAATAATAATAATAATAATAATAATAATAATAATAATAATAATAATAATAAATAATAATAATAATAATAATAATAATTTTAATTAATTATTATTATTGTTATTTATTATTATTAAAAGGTGACATCAATAAAAACAAGAATATGTTTCTTCATCAGTTTTAAATTTTACGAGAGAAAAATTATCACAAGTAATCTATTATGCAAAAAAATAAGGAGAATCCCTACTTTGGATGTTAAAAGTGAAATTTCCATAATATCAGTTTATAATACAAATTTAAGTAAAAACTGTGAGGCCTCAACATAAAACGCTGAACTCTTTTCGCAAAAATTTGTGGCAAAAAGCAGCAAACGTTTTATATTCTTTAGCTTTTACAGTAAAAATAGTGCCATTTCCTAAACTTTATAGAATAAATAATTCAGTTTTCCACAAAACCCTTCTTGTGAATTATAAGAATAGTCCCCATCAGTGGTATAGAGGAGCAAAAGTATTTTACAGAGCTGGGAGCGTCATTAGTGCTTGATGGAAAAAATACATCAGGAAAACATGAATTCAGAGACTAAGAAGAGGGATTCACAAGAACAGTTTACAAACATATGGAATTTTAAACGCCTTATCGTAAGCCACAAATAAATAAAAAAACAAATACGATGCTTAGAGACGGCTGTTTATCAGCAAAAATTACTTTGTTGACTGCAACTAAACGCTGTTTACACACTGTTGTCAATGCCACATTGGCACTACAGTAATCTGAAAAGCTGCACGCAAAAATCGGAGAAAGAAGAAAGGAACTTTCTCTTTCTATTAGAGAAAAAATGTCAGAGTAATTCAAGATTAAAACAAGTTATTAGTCGCTACTGATATGTGTGATGTGTCTATACATATAATAGTATATATATATATATATATATATATATATATATATATATATATATATATGTGTGTGTGTGTGTGTGTGTGTGTGTGTGTGTGTGTGTACTCATGTGTAAATATACCTCTTCTCTCTCTCCTCTCTCTCTCTCTCTCTCTCTCTCTCTCTCTCTATATATATATCTAAATCTATATATAATAAATATATATATATATATATATATATATATATATATATATATATATATTTCTCACCTTTCTCACCAGACGCCAGGTAGGCCTCCAGGCCTGTCAGTCGTCCTGCTTCAGGAACAGTCTCCATTCTTGGCGATCATCATAGAGCCTCATCTCATCAACTTCCCGCAAACTAGAGCCTCTCCTCTCTACTCCTCTCTCTTATGTTTTTGTAGCCCATCTCATTTTTTGGTCTTCCTACCGGTCTCCTTCACTTCCCCCCCGGTGGCCATTCCAAAAACCTTATAGGATATCGCTCCTCCTCCATTCTTTTGGTGTGTCCAAACCATCTAAGCTGTCCTCTCTCCACAAAATTCTAGTATCCCCTCCACTCCCAGTTCTCTTCTAATGTCTTCATTTCGTAGCCTATCTAGTCTTGTTAACCTTTTATGAGTCTTAGGGCTTTCATTTCAGCTGCTTGAAGTTGGCTTCTAGTTCTTGATGTTAATGTCCATGATTCATGGCCATAAGTCAATATGGTCTTAAAATAAGAGGTATATTATGGTTTTCACTTTGCGAGTATATTTCTGTCTTTCATTAGTGGGTAGAGCAGATACAGATGTTACTGAATTTCTGTATTCGGGTAGTTATTTCCAGCTTTGAATCGTTTTGGTCACTAAACTCTACTCCTAAGTATTTGAAATTTCTACACTGTTTCAATGTCTGACCTTCTAATTCTACTCTACGTTACTTGGTGTTCGTGATAGGTGCATGATCTCTGTCTTATTCTTGTTAATCCGCATTCCATTAGCTGTTAAGATCACGTTCCAGTTGTTGACGTTTTCTTGGAGAGATTCTGCGCTGAGGGCTATCATTGCATGGTCATCTGCATACATGAGGTTGATGGTCATATCTGCAGCTTCATCCTCACCTAGTTCCCTCATACATTTATCTAAGAACAATATAAAAAGAAGTGGCGAAAGGACGCTGCCCTGTCTATATATATATAGAAATCTATAAAATGGAATTTTGTTGCATTAGCAAAACTACTTCTGTTTAGATATCATGGACTCGTTTGAACACACCTGTATATTTATCTACAAAGGGAACAACCTTGTAAAAACAAGAAATTTAAATGCCTCTATGAAAATAGGCAGCATAAGAGCAATAAGTGTGAGGTTGCGTGTTGGGAAGTGAAAGTGCTTTCAAACAATTCTACAGCTACCCCTTGCTAGGGTGCCAATGACAGGTGTGAGGTCTTTGTAATTGGATCAGTGCCACGGGATATTTGGCATCAATGCCTCCACCCACTAACTCACTTTTTTTCTTTCACATAATCAAATGTATTATAACCCAGATGCATATATGAAGTATTGTGTGTATTTTCAAATGAATTTTGTCGTATATATAAGAGTAAACTAATGACCAATATCAGACCTCGTGCAAGTACATATTTCTGGGGACGTACGATATGGGATGCATGACTGTGGTATCCTCTTTAAGAGTGTCACTTTTAAAGCAGCAATATTTTCATTAGTTGCAACCAAAAGTTGTTGTTCTATTAACGTGTAGAGGTGCGTGTCCCTTGTTAACAATACGAATCTAAGATCTTTTTCTTTCCGTGCACCAAACCTACATTTAACCACTTGATGTAAGTTGGGCTTAAATATCAGCAGCAATAAAGTTCCTATATTTTGAATGATCTGGCACGTCATTACAGCTTCTCACCATTGTAGGAAACAACACAGAAATCCTCCATTATTCATTTATTTATATCTTTAATTTCTATTTGCTTTATGGATGTTTGTTCTAATGACCTACTTTCTTGATGAACCATCTTAATCCCTTTATCAAATTTTGGTTTTTAAAATAAACCAACTCCATGAAGATGAATTCCAATGTAAACGCTACAATTCATATCATACAGCCTTACCTTGTCATCGATTACTTGTCTGTGCTGTCTTGTATAAAAGGCACAACAGTAAGTAAACATATAAGATATGCGTGTTTCCAACCCAACCGACATGAAGCCTTGCAAATTGTTCTTCGTTGTAACGCTAAGAAAACAAACAACGTAGAAAGAATTGTCTTCTGTATCCAACCCTTGGGTCTGCTCTATTTTTCTCTCTGTTCTTTTACCACGCCACTCTTTTACCTTTGTGTTGCACTTGGCATACGCAATAACTATGAACGAGGACAAACAAATTTCGCGAGAGTCAAGAAGAAAGTAAGACGAAAACATCATAAGCATCTACTTTAAAAAGGAATAAACATCATACTCATCTACTTAAAAGAAAATCAAATAAAAAGTTAAAGAAACCGTTGCTCACAAGGAGCTTACTTAAATACCTGCGAAGGTGATCAGGAAAAGAATTCTTCGGGGCGATATCTGAAACTCCGTTTAAATCTCAGGTTCATCTCGGCTGACAAGGCGATCAATGTGTCTCTTGACATCCTGCACCTGCAATAGAAACAGAAGGACTGAACCGGTGGTATGCAATGCACGTCTCGCAATTTCACAACTGAATAACTGAAACTGAGAAACAAAAATAAAATATTGTATGTATGGGTTACAGTGTGTTTCATGGAATCCATGATCACCATAATCTTTAGCAATAGCGTATTGTTGTTCAAAAAAATAAAATACCTTTCAATCAGTTTTAAGAGCATTAAATTGTTTAGGCAGTTCTTTACTTGATGACTTATGTCTTACGGAATCCATTTGAGTATGTGAAGGTTTATATGATTTGCACCTGCTTGTGATGATGGGGTTAAGACAGTGGACTTGAAATCGTAAGGCCAGAGAGAAATAATTCTCCTCGTGCTCTGGAAGACAGATGACTGCTAACGGTGCACAGATAGTTTAATAACTGTACGTATATAATCCTACTGGCTGCATAAGAGATTATCATTTCTACATTCAGTTATTTCGTCGGTATTACTTTATTACCTCACTAAATATAATTTGCATTTGCAACAACCAAACCACATTTCTGCACCTATATTGAAATCTTTCATTGCCGATAATGCGCAATATCTTTGAAAAGATATTCCACGAGAGACAGCATCAACTCTCATTCAGTAAAATGAAAATATTCCACATTACCAAAATATTTCATCCAGGCCTGAAAATTAAGTCCTTTATAGGAATAACAGTGTAACATTCAAATATCATTATAAGCTTTACGATTACCTGTTCGAATATACTATGTTTGCATCTTATGCGAACTGGGTCGTCATGGAATCTACAAATGTTCAGTTACGTAAGTACAGAAGGGATTACTAAAAAGAAGTGTCTTGTGTTAACTGTGATGATGAATAGAGAGGAAAACAGTGGATAGCATTGTTCAATTCAGATAAAAGATATTCCAATTGCAACTCTATCAGCAACAACAACAACCATAGCAACAATAATGATAGCAATTAGTAACAAGATAGCTCCCATCTGCCCATCCAATTGACATTGTATCAAAATATAGTCTCTCTTGTTTTGCCATGATTAAGACAACAAACGCCGACAGAGTTATTGCTTGCAACGCCATCTATAAGCAGCTGTTGCTGTGCTTCGATATCAAAGGAATATATTGGGATTACTTAAAAGCCTTAAACGATATCCTGATCAAAACAAGGCTCCTCGTGACGTCTGTTTACATTCCCTTCGGCGAGCTGGCAGGTATTTACCCTTCAGGGGCCTTCTGGGAGAAGCAATAAACTCTTAGGCATGAGATTTTAACTTCCTGCTGTTAATTTTGTTACTTACAATTCATCAACAAGAAAAACAAAACACTAATCATCACTGAACGAAAAACAGGGACTTTCATATCTACGTACAATTCATTATTTCAAGCTTAAATAAACCCAGAGAGAGAGAGAGAGAGAGAGAGAGAGAGAGAGAGAGAGAGAGATAAAATCTAAACTACCACAGTACGAAGTGATCATCCTTGGTTTATAGCTTTAATAAGTACAACAGACCTTATCAAACACCGCCCCATGCCAATCCAACCTCCCCCACCCCCCTCAAGAAAAGTCACCTAGTCTGTAATATTCGTTCTTCAACAGAATGGTATGAAATCTCACGTATTATCAAAGCAGGCAGCCTCAGGGACAAAATATATTCGCTTTCATAATGATTCAAAATGGCTAACAGAACTCACTGTACCGAGTATAAATAGATATAGATATCATAGCCCGACACCAATTCGAACATATCTATTTAACTGAAACGTTTCTAAAGTGGATGCTAAGTATTAGAAAGTTGTAAATACATATTCAACTTGCACTTGAGCCGTGAGAATACTACTATAATCTTCAATCACACGTAAGTACGAAGTAGTAATGTACAGCTTTTTCATTACTGTAATTAAAGAAAAGAGATTACATCTGATACCCCAAAATGCAGATAAAGGCCGAGAAATATGGGTTATCACAAAACTGCTCAGAAGATAGGAGTCTGACTGAATATACATACATACATATATATATATATATATATATATATATATATATATATATATATATATATAAAATTGTCTTACCTACTGTTTACGCCTTTTCGATTAGACGGAAAGTCGCCATATGCAAAGAGCCCTCCAATTCTAAGTATGTCTTTGGGGACGAGGTGACTAGCCCCATGACATTTCCGAACCCCAGCTGTCGTTCCTACACATTCAAAAAAGATTATATATTTGAGAGAGAGAGAGAGAGAGAGAGAGAGAGAGAGAGAGAAAGTGTGTGTGTGTGTGTAACGATTGCACGGCAAAATGTGCGACTGCAGAGGGGCTAGTCAAATATGAGCTTTGTTCTTAAAGAGATTTCCTTCCGCATTCCTCATTTGTTTGATGGCAACCTCGCCCGTGATGAATTACTACACTTTTATTGTAACATTATCAATAAGTCAAGTGGGAACTCTATTGGTTATTATGGTTATTGATATAAATCTTTCCGTCGCATGTCTAATAAATGTTCCCTGTCAAAGAATAGAAAATATCTGCATGTAATTTAGTATGCTAAATTACATGAGTGTAATACAGATGTTAACTTGTTTCTATAAAGAATTACAGATACGAAAAGGATATAGCAATACTGTAATAACTGCAATGAGGTAGGTAAAGATATGATAAACTGGTTAAACTGCTACATTATTATAATCAATAAGATTTTCTTTATGCTTGGTTGTTTTACTCCAAATGATTCTTATGTTTTTTGTCTTGCGTAATACTCTCAACCATATCGAATCTGAACAAGCTTCCTTTTAACGTAAAAGGGATAAGATGGCATCTTGGAAAGCTTAACTTTGTGGGGAAGACGAACTTCATAGAACTGAAGGTTATAAAAAGCAATTCGGTCAGTGAAAGAGCTGCAACAATAACTGTTTACAACATGAGTAAATCATGACGAGATTCGCTTTAACCGTGTAAATATTTCCTTTTCTCCCACCTCCTTACAGAAAGTTAGTATTCACCTCCAACCAATAATCACGTAATAATGTGGTTCCACACTCCTCATTCGAATTATATTTTACGTACAAGTACAAACACAACAAATTGAAACATTCATTTACAAGCCAGATAAACAAAATAGAATAAAAAGAAAGGATTCGACAATAACCTTTACGGCAGGCCAACCCTCGCGATGAAATGAAAACTATGGACGTATACGTTTTGTGGGTCACTTTTTACTGCTTTTATTTTTTCTAGGAGATGAGAGTGTTTGTATTTCGTGAGGGACAATACGTATCATAACATCCGATCTATCAGCAGGGCGGCAGTGGTAATGAAATTAAATTCCTTTTGTCCTTGTTTGAATAGACAAATGTGATTGGACTTCCTTTCAATTAATGAGAGAACAAGGGATCTGGTAGCGCTTCATTAGATACACAAAGGCCACCAACTGACGTTTCATTTATTTTGCTCAACATGAACTTGTAGTTTAATGAGGGTGTTCGTCAATCAATAATGAGATGAATTTATGCGTCCGTCACTGTTCCAGTACTTAGCCTATCAAGCTGTTTCTAATACTTTCGCCTGAACAACTTTATTCTAGATATGTAAGGAATGAATAATATCTCACCTTGTCACAGGGTGAATTAAGCTTATCAACAAATATAATGTGTGAGAGCTGTTGAGTACGTATAAAAACATGGGGAGAGAGAGAGAGAGAGAGAGAGAGAGAGCTACCAGTATTTTCTAATAAAAACAAATTGCTTTTTTCAGACCCCCAACCCTACCTTTAAAACCCATAACATTGAGAGACATGGTTAAGAAAGAATGGAATGCTGGTGTGGAGACATTAGCGCTTACTGGCCACAAAACTCTTGGCTGTAATTGTTACGAGACCAGGTACCCAAAATACTCGATAGGTGGGGATAGGCATTCACAGGAAAAACCGAAACTCCTTATACGCTTCTTTATTAATTTACAACCACTTTCTGTTGTACTTTAGGTATCATTTAAGGTATAAGTTCTCCATATGTACACATTTAAGAGAGAGAACCTATTCACTCATCAATACTACGTTCAACCAAACCAATTCAAAGAAAGGTTTTCGTTCTGTAATGTGAAATTACTACATGAAATTTGGCTATGCCAGCAATATCTAACTTCAATTATATGTTAATCATAATCATGGTAGATTATCTTTTTCTTAATAAAATCTGATTAACCTATACAATTCTCAAGACAAAAACTTAATTTAGTATTTTAAAAAAATGAATGACACTATAGTGACCTCACATAATTTTCACATCGACTTTGAAACCTTTCCTCGTAATGCCAAGAACACATTTGAAATAGAAGTAATATACGCCATGTCCGCCTTGAATATGATACCCTTCCTTTTCATGCCTGCTATATTCATATA
Source organism: Macrobrachium nipponense (assembly GCF_015104395.2). NCBI lineage: Eukaryota > Metazoa > Arthropoda > Malacostraca > Decapoda > Palaemonidae > Macrobrachium > Macrobrachium nipponense. The sequence goes on along the minus strand of NC_061092.1, from coordinate 37,996,669 downwards.
CGTTGTTTCTAATGTCTCTTCTATTCATACAACCCCATTTACTCATTTATTTTATAACATATTGGCCAAGCTATGACGAGCAATTTCGTTGAAACTGTCAGTATTATAAAACAAGTTTTACACACACACACACACACACACACATATATATGTATATATATATATATATATATATATATATAATACACATACATACATATATGTGTGTGTGTGTGTGTGTAACTTGTTTTATATTATGGTCGTTTTTAACAAATTTGCACGTCATAGTGGCCAACATATAAAATATCTAATGTCTTTGACACACACACACATATAGTATGTATATATATATATATATATATATATAGTATATTATATATATAATATATATATATATGTATTTAATATAAGGAGCCCATAAAATCGCCAAAATATAGAGAGAAAGTACTATATTTCAGAGACTGCTGTCTCCCTCTTCAGGTAGATGAATGAGAAAAGTTTACAGAAAAGGTGGTATTTATACCAAGAGGTCCATCCACAGGCAGGCCAATTTAGGTCACCCCCGCTGATAATCTTCCTTTAATCTTCTTAGTGTTGGTTGAATGAAAACCTTGTCGATTGTATCTGAAATCCATGCTCCTTTAGAGATGTTCATTACCTGCCTCTCTTTTATTAAGGACGATTCCATCATTTGACTCTTGTACCGGCAGTTGCTGCTATAAATTACACGTGACAAATTCCAGTTTATTCTATGGTTATGTTCATTTACATGGTTGAAAATAGCAGAGTTCTGTGTTCCATACCTAACTGACCGTTTGTGTTGTATTAATCTCTGGGGAAGTGATTTACCTGTAAATTCGATATAAGATTGGTCACAGTCCTGGCATGGGATTTCGTAAACCCCAGTGTCCTTGGGAGATATCTTTTGTTGGACGTTAATCAGGGATTTGGCTAAGGTGTTTAGCTATCACGACATTACTATCAAGATAGGTGTAGCTAGCAACCTGTTCTTAAGAGCCTTACGAACTTTGTCCCAGAATTCTGAAAAAGAATTTGAACTAATTCGCAAGCAACTTTCGTCTCTAAAGTATCCTGACCATATAATTGAGAAAGCAATTCACAAAGCAAACGTAATTTTCTACCGACCCCCTAAAGACAAGACCAGAGATACATCCAACAATAAAATAAAAATTCCTCACCTGGACACGATTAAGAGAGTAACCCACACCCTCGGAAAATCTAACCCTTTTGCATTTACTTACCCAAACAACTTAGCCAAATCCCTGATTAACGTCCAACAAAAGACATCTCCCAAGGACACTGGGGTTTACGAAATCCCATGCCAGGACTGTGACCAATCTTATATCGGATTTACAGGTAAATCACTTCCCCAGAGATTAATACAACACAAACGGTCAGTTAGGTATAGACAACATACCCCGGCTATTTTCAACCATATAAATGAACATAACCATAGAATAAACTGGAATTTGTCACGTGTAATTTATAGCAGCAACTGCCGGTACAAGAGTCAAATGATGGAATAGTCCTTAATAAAAGAGAGGCAGGTAATGAACATCTCAAAAGGGGCATGGATTTCAGATACGATCGACAAGGTTTTCATTCACCCAACACTTTAGAAGATTAAAGGAAGATTATCAGCAGGGGTGACCTAAATTGGCTTGCCTGTGGATGGACCTCTTGGTATAAATATCACCTTTTCTGTAAACTTTTCTCATTCATCTACCTGAAGAGGGAGACAGCAGTCTCTGAAATATAGTACTTTTCTCTCTATATTTTGGTGTTTTTATGGGCTCCTTTTATTAGATGGAATTCTGTTGTTACAGAACATTTTTACCAGTCATATATATATATATATATATATATATATATATATATATATATATATATATATATATATATATATATATATATATATAATATATATATATATGTTTGTGTGTGTGTGTGTGTGTGTAGAGACATTAGACATTTTTATAATATGTTGGCCACACTATGACGTGCAAATTCGTTAAAAACGACGATAATATAAAACAAGTTACACACACACACACACACACATATATATATATATATAGATATATATATATATATATATATATATATATATATACTATATATGTGTGTATAATCAACTAACAACGCAGAATAAAACTGAGAGGAAAAGTCTGAAAATACAACCGTCCTTGAAATACACCTAATAAACACTGCCAAGCCTCTCAGGTATAACACGAACCCTTTCCTTTTAAAGTTACAACAATAACAGAACCGTTTAAGAAAGGAGGGAATTTTCAGTGTGGGAGCATTAGCGCTTGCTGGCCGCAAAACTCCTGGCTTCTTCTAACGCTACGAAAAGGCTCTCCGGAGAGTGGAAGCATTCGCCATAAACGTTAGGGTCCATATCCGCTCTCGCAAGGACTTACTCGCTTTTATCCTGGGCTTCCTTCCCTTGGTTTTAGAGGAAAAGGGGAACACTTGCTCGACTGTTTCATTTTTCTGTTTCCTTAATTAAAAGCACATGGCTAAGGTATTACAGCTATACCAAATATAGAATTCGGTTCATAGAGCTATAAATTACATTACTGCATGTGATGGTTTCTGGCTTATCAGTTGTTAGAAACCCAAAACGCTGATACACTTTCGTATATGAATGGCATCAGATTTATGGTATATGAATACGAAAGACAGGAAAATATTGTATATTCATATACAATGTACGAACAGAAAAAACATACAAAAGCAAGGTATATGGATATAACAGACAAAAATTGGTAGGATATTATGGACTATACTATTTTTAATGCATAGTTATCATGTTCTCGGCATTAACAGGAAATGTTATCATATTTATGAACATGGTGTTCTGTCTTTTCATTCCTTTCGCTTTCAATAGTAAAATTCGTCTGCGGTTTTTGTTAAAAAAATAAGCAAATTTTCCAGGGGTTGTTTCAGAGACAGAAAAAAAGGAGAATTATTGAAAAACACAAATGGCCATAAAATACTTTGGCATGATTATTAAACCATTTATTTTAGATACAGGATTTCCTATATATTTTCCACTTCCATGTGGGCCATGCGGACATACGCAAAATATACGTACACTTAAGTCGCTTCTCACAAGAAATAAACAATGCAATAACCACAATCTTAACGAGAGAGAGAGAGAGAGAGAGAGAGGAGAGAGAGAGAGAGAGAGAGAGAGAGAGCTCTACTTCATAAAATTGAGTACGATATAGAGTAAAAAGATCAACATGACTCTTCGAAAATCACAAAATTGTTTGATGA
>NC_061092.1:37965884-37988384 GCF_015104395.2 Macrobrachium nipponense | reverse complement strand
TACTTAGTCGTTGCACAATTAATTAAATTTAACACTTGTAAATTAATTTCCAAATTTCAATTATTACCTATCACTTTTGAATTTTGATTGAATTAATTTTCTTGAATTTTGTGATAAATTAATTTTAATTTAACTTTACTGAATTGATTCAAGAATTAATTGAACTTTACTTTGTTTTCAAGTAACAGTAATTTTCCCTGATATTGTGAATTTCACTTATAATTTTGAATTTAATAATAAATTTTTGTATTTAAAATTTTTATAAGTATTTTATTTCTAACCAGTATATTTGCATATGATTATATTGAGTGGTAGTTTATCTGTTTTCAATTTATTTGAAGTGACTTAGAACCAGGGAAGTACTTAGACTTCTGAAATCAGGGAAATACTTAGACTCTTAAAGTTGTTGATGGAGAGATGCCCTTTGATTACTTACAAGATTGCCTCACACCTGTTTTGATGAACTTAGTCTGATTTTCTGCAATACTGGTAAGTTGTTAAGGGTTCACAGTTGCCTTTAGAGTATTCTGTCGTTTAGTACCTGTGATGAGGGTTCAGGTGTCTGGCTGTTGTGAGGTAACAATTAATGAATGGTAAGTGTAGTAATCAGATACTTGGCACTTCGTCGCAATATAAATATATGTATATAAAATAGGTGAAGAGGCAAAATGCTAAATCGTGTTTCTTTATTGTTGCCAACGTTCCACGACAATGGTTACAGTTTCAAGACTGAAAAAGGAAAACCAAAAACACGTACGTTACAAACTTGTCTGGCAAGATAACATAAATCATCACATACAATAAGCACAAAACACACACACACACGCACACAAATTAAAAGCACACAATGTAATAAAAACTAAGTAGAAAAGATTTTATGCAAACCTTACAACCCGAGGTTCGATTCCTGAAAGATTTGCCAGTTTGTGAAGGAGTCGAGATAAGCCAGTTAAGGAGAAGAGTGGGCGGTCTACGCAATGTATAATGGAACTACTGTACAGTTGTTATTTAAGATGGGAACACGGTGCTTAATGGCCAGGGATTCGAATATAGGGAGGTGGTTTTCATTAGGGCTCGATAAAATGATCTTAAAATCATAGTTAATTTTGCATTTGCACATTTGTGTATGATTTCTAATATTTGAAAGCTCAGGGTTAGAAAGCTACTCCCTATGCGGTAACTAATACCTACATGTGCATCACATCATACTTTGAGCAGTCGGCGAGGGCTTCCCACGTACGTCTGTTCGTTGCACGAACAACAAGTATACAAGTAAACTAGGCCAGACAGCATTAAAGTAGGTCAGTTTTCATGAGATGAATTTGACATCAACTGCTGGGAAATGTTTACTCATTATCTTCCTTAATTTTAGCATAAATGTGGTATCGTAAGTGAATGGGATGCTGATGTAATATTTCAGTTTTGAAGCTAAATGTGCAGTGATGCTCAAATCTGATGCGAACATTATTCTTTTTGTATCGTCCAGATTCTCCGACTCAACGTGACATTGCCAAGTAGTGTTGAACTTCTTTTTATTGCTAATGTCAAGTATGTCGAAAAGTTTGAGAATTCACAGCTAGCACTATTTTCCTTATGGTTATATAAATATGACTCCTTTTAAACATTGGTATAATTCATAATCTGTGCGATTTGAATTGATTTTTTTCACGTTGCTTAGTTCAAAGTACGTACGGTGTGATAAGGTTAGCGGTGCCATCAATGACAGCGCACTAAACATGCTCCTCGGTCTTGTCAACATAAACTACCTCTGCAGTATTAGAACAGTAGACCAAATAAGTTCAACAATCAAAACAACATTTTCAAAATAGGAATAGGAATTACATCACGTTTCTTTGAATGTTGAAGTTTTAGGCTGTGTTTAAGCTGCCTGTATGTTGCAAAATGATGTATAGGCCTAAAAAATAATCTAAGCCTTCTGAGATGTAAAATGTTACTAATTAATTTATTTGTAGAGATTACACGTTTTTGAGGAATAAAAGATGATGATTTTGATTATATGGAGAAGATGGCTATTAATCGAAATATCCATTAGTATTAATATCAAGGTGTATGGAACACTTGCTTTTTAAAAGGCTTAAAATATCATTTTCTTAAAAGTCCTTCTGCTAGCTTTTGGTGTATAATTTAGTCTTTCATAAGGTAACTTGAAGTGCAAGAATGTGTAGATACCCTCATTTGTTGTCTGGCCAGCACTTTATTATATAAAGATGTGAATGCTAAGTGTAAAGTAAAGAAATCTAACATACCTAGGACAAAGGACAAAATCTTAGCTTTGACAAAGGAATAATTGAATGGGCGAATATTTTGAAGTGGTTAAGAAATATATATTATAAATAATTTCATTTGTATGAATATGCAAATATTCCTCTAACAAATACCTGTTTTCAAAATTATTTCACCGTCGCTACTCATTATAGACCTACGTGTTACACCAGGTGGTTCTTGTTGCACCAACTCTCCAATGATTGCGTCACACACGCTCCACTCACACGTTGATATCAGTGGGCGCATTCTACTTTTGTATTTACATAATCACATTTTTTCAGCGTTGAGGCGTAAAAACAATCCAATAGGACCATTTCAAATGTTATGGTTGCTTCGGAAGCAATATTAATGTTATGAGAATTTTTCGTTTTTTCATTTAACATTTGATCTGTGGTTTGATGTCGACTTCGGTTTGGTCAAATGAATCACGATCAGTGAACAAAAGTTTTGAAAATGTTTCGTAAGTGTTTTTTTCTGAAATTTGGCTACACGTGACATTTTCTTACAGTTTTTAAATAAATGACAGTTTTCACTCTTATAAAACATATTATGTCCTTATTGTATGCAATAATCGTGTTTTCGCACCGAAATAGTAGATAAATATGAAGCATGGTTAGGTTGCCAGTTAGTGAATTTTGAACGAAATCAAATGCAATCATGTAGCATCAGTTCTAAGCATAGCTGTAGTAACTGTTATCCAATTGGGACCAACGTCGACCTCTTATTGGATGATTATTTCTCTATACATTATATATATATAAATATATATATATATATATATATATATATAATATATACATATATATATATATATATAATATATATATATATATATATAATTTTGCAGTGGATATTGTTCAGATCATTCTTATCCTCCCCGGGGGATGACAGTAAGGAATCCAGGAAATCTGGGTGCTTCTGGGAATTATGAAGGCTTCTAGGAATTCAGATGGTTTATGTGAATTCAGATGGCTTATGTGAATTCCAGAGGCTTCTTGGAATTCCAGAGGCTTCTGGAATTTCAGAGGCTTCAGGGAATTCCGGGGGCTTCTGGGAAGTTCGGAGGCTTATGTCAAACCATGGGGGTTTTTTTGGCCATACCCCTGAAATTCTTGGGCCCTCTCCAGGCCCGCTTCCTAGCTTAGCAGGATACCTACCCTCGTCTGATGAAGCAGCCTCTGGGCCGGACCCTTCCCTTCAAGGCTGCCTTCAAGAGACTGGCGACCATTAGAGTTTTTTTGGGTTCTATCCTTGCAGTTCTTTGGCCCTATCCAGGCCCACTGCCCCAGCCTGGCAGGATACCTGCCTTCACCAAGGAAGCCGTGTCCGGGTCAGACCCTTCCATTCAAGGCTGCCCTAAAGAGACTGGTAATCCTTGGGGGCTCTTGGGCCCCATTCTTGGGCCCTCTCCAGGCCACTTCCCCAGCCTGACAGGATACCTGCCTTCCTCCAAGGAAGCAGCCCTCTGGGTCAGATCCTTCCCTTCAATGCTACCCCTAAGAGACAGGCGAACCTTGTGGACTTTTGGGCCCCATCCTTGAAATTCTTGGACCCCTCTCCAGGCCCGCTTCCCCAGCCTGCCAAGATACCTGCCTTCCTCCGAGGAAGCAGCCTCTGGGTCAGACCCTTCCCTTCAAGGGAGGCCTTCACCATGTTCTTTGCTTTCTCTTACCCTGCTTTTCAAATATGACATTTGTTCTCTCTGAAGGTTTCCAGAGGGTTTTAAGTATCTTGGAGACTGTTCCTGGAGACTTTGGAGTAGCTGCTTCCTCAGAGGAGGGGAGGTATCCTGCCAGGCTGGGAGCGGGCCTGGAAAGGACCCAAGAACTTCAAGCAAGGTGGTTATAAGCAAGGTGGTTGCATCTGGAGCGAAGGAAATTGACTATATAGTCGGCATCTCTTGCCTGCCTAGGCCACGTCCCCTTACACTGGGGGATGTAGGTTGACAGCAAGCTTTTTGTAGTTGTAATTTAATTGAAATGTAATTAATAACAAATTTTTCAGGTAATTGTAATTGTAATTCCTTATTTCTATTTAATATTAATTTTAATTGTAATTTTAATTTGATAATACAACTGGCAATTATAATTGTAACTGTAATTGATATAAAGCAGAAAGTAATTACTCCAAGCATGACAGACGGAAATTCGTCCGCTAAATGGATGACGACATCATACTACAGATATGACACCACCTGCGGGAGTATTTCTTGGAAAGCAATGAAAATATAAAAATTTCCATATATTTTTCTGATTTATGTAGCAGAAGACACCATAATTTAGCTATAGTAAACTGTCAACATAGTTAAAAATACCGCCTTCCCGCTTTGACAACTGAAAGACGACGAGCATGGTATAAATGGGGAGGAGCTTAATGACGTCACTCATAGCTAGCCAATCAGGACAAAGAAGTTTTCAATTACGGGTTGTTTTTTATTGTTTTTTTTTATTATTTTTTAACCATTGTCAGAATTAGTATCAGGTGTGCAACAAAAAATCTAGTTTCCTTCAAGCTTATAAAGCTTATTATTATAGCAAAACTTAAAAACAAACAGGTAAAAAGCATATTTTGGTTTGTGTTACCACAGCGCTCTACTGGGATGATGCTACCTCTTTCTCTAGATACCTTGACTTCAAGGATGAAGGCTAAAAGCCCCCATGGCTCGCAATTCTCTTGAAGGCAGCCTTAAAGGGAAGGATCCAACACAGGAGCTGCTTCCTCTGAGGAAGGCATGTATCAATTAACTTCATCTCAAATGATAAAGAAGAATAATGCCGAAGTCAAAATTTTTTACCTTCTATTTAAAAGTAATAACTGGTTTGCTTGTTTCTTTTTTTAACTCTTCTGTTCACTGTAATATTGAGAATAGGGCAAGACTGCATATGAAGAAGGCATGAATCCGAAGAAAATTATCAAGCGTGGACGCAATTATTCATGACCCAGGAATAGATTACGAAAATTTATTCCGAAGTTCCTTTTCCTTTCCAGATTCAGTCCCTGAATACAAATCCTTCCTCTAACTACATGAATGTCGACTGTAGGTGTTGGAGGGTACTGTCGAAAGTTCGGGACACTTAGGTACCAATCCGTTTATCACTTTTAATTCCACTTCTGTGATATTCCTGAAGTAGCGTGAATTGCAATTTAAATGAACATTTGTAGCTTGGTGATTGTATATAAATCACGATGATGTGATAAAAAAAAATCATGAAACCAACCAAGTGTATATCACCTTCATTTAACAAGGATAGAAAGCTATTCGTATCGCCTTAAAACTTAATAAAAACAGGAAATTATATTTTACACCATTACGCGCCATTGTAAACGCCACGCAACGGATAGCATGATGCAGAAATTATAAATGGTTTAAAATTTTGACGAATTCTTGTTCCAATATAGCTTCCCCTTCTCTTCCCCTAAAGTCTCGTTCCGGTCTGGGCGGTGTGATTTATCAATGACGTGTCCTGGTACCATATGCGTAGACAGGTAAGTCCCCTGAAAGATTAATTCAGTGCCTGAATCCCTCGGCAAGTTCACGGCCAAGAAAAATCTGAAATTTTGTGATCGAGATAACAGTGATGAAAGCACGCACTGTTGCCATAAGCTCACTTGTTAGCTTGCAATAAATGTAATAAAATATATAAGGTTGGTATTGCAGTTTATTCGAACAGAGAGTTTCGAGATGGTTCACCACCTCTTGTGTCCTCCACGGTGAAGAGGTGAAGAGGTATCTCAAGATTATTTCTTAAAATGTATTTAAACATTCTTAAACTTGTATTTTTATATCATTATCCACTGTTTCAGACAAACTGATGGATAACCATTAAGAAGTTTTTATATCTACTGGACCCATAAAATAATGATATTTCCTTTCATTATCAATACTTTCTCGGAGCGATACACAAGTGAACTTACGAACTTCATGGAGAGTGTCAGAATAAAGAACACCGAGATAAAATTATGATTGTAACCGTGGCATATATCATATGCATTTATTTCAGCAATATATATATATATATATATATATATATATATATATATATTCATCTGAGGGGTTTTTCTGTTCTCTAATACTATGCAATAATTTTGCTACTTCTGAGGAAAGCCATTTGGTAAGAAATTGAAAAGACTTATTCTTCAAAGTTTTGAAGTACCTATTTTCTACCCACGTACAATTTTTCTTTTATCAAAATGTGCAAATATATAGGGATATACATTACCTTTTAATAATAGAAGACAATCAATGTATGAACATCCAGTTTATGATTATATTAAAAATAAAGCCACCCAGCTAATTCTGTACAAATATTGTTGGTTTTGATGCTGAAGAGCGCCCATTTTTTTTTCTTCAGTATCTCGAAACTAAAAATTTATGTATGGCGTTATTCCTATTCAGTTTACTGGTGAATAAGAAAGGATGATGCGCTCTCTCTCTCTCTCTCTCTCTCTCTCTCTCTCTCTCTCTGTCACGCGCACAGACACCACGAATACGGCTGCAATGTGCGCTCAGCGGAATCCAACATATAAACGTCTATTCGATAATAAAACGAGAGAGAAAGACATTTATCTGTATCTTTTTTAGGCTGTGAAAAAACCAAGAGGAATGTTGCTTCTATTAATGACATTCCTGTCCACGGACACGACAGGAAGTGTAGCGAAAGGTTATCTCTGAGGAAGGAGGTTTTATCGCCCCCATCTCCTGTAACTCCCTAACGTTCCAACGAGTGATTATCATCGAAGGGATAAAACATCCAGGGAGAACGCTCCTTTTCAAACTCAACCCTCCCTGCTCCCCCTCCTTCTCCCCTCGGGCCCCCTCTCTCTTCGAAGACAGTAATCGTGAGCATTGGTTTATATATGTACCCTTAAAAGATGTTCTTGATAGAGATAGCAAGGAGGAAAGGGTTCCCTTCTACGGAGATCTTTTATCTTAAAAGCAGGGTTGAGATTCATTAATTTGCGGTGATAAGCACAATCAAAGGTTTTCCCTTGACCTCAGACACTGATACCATACCAAGAGCAGTATGTTTTTGGGCTCAAATTACTAATACGTTAACTAATGGCTTGTGCTCGTCGACGTATACTAATTAATGGATATTAGACAAAAAGGAAACTTTACTATCAGTTCCTAACTACGATTGATATGGTGCTACAACTTTGATAAAATTATTTTCTAAATTGAATGTTGAGAAAAACAATGATACTGAAATCAAACAAGAGTAAGCTTTGTAATAATTCAAATAAATTTAATATTTGATGCTAAGCACTAGTTCTAAAATATTCCCACTTACTTTTATTTGTTTCAATAAAAATACTTAACTTTCACCGATTAATGAGGACCTCTTTTTCGCTTAGACATTAGAGAGAGAGAGAGAGAGAGAGAGAGAGAGAGAGAGAGAGAGAGAGAGAGAGAGAGAGAGAGAATAAGGAATAAATCTCAGTATCACTGATTACTAAGACAATTTTTAAAGAATTCCGGGTACTGAAGTGGAAAACCCACACGAATGTCAACTAATCTCCGATAACATAGTTAAATTAGATCGCCTGTTTAGCAGAATATCACTCCTGCTTTTGGCAGATTTTATGGAACATTAGCCATTTCCCGAACCTCGCCTTCGAATAACGAAATCATTATAGCGTTAATCGATTCATTTAGTTAAATAACGAGCGCAGCTGTCGACAACACACTCAGAGATATGAATAAGTTTACTGCCCTGTGTCATTACTTGCGCAAGGACGCCGGTTACCATTACCTGGTTGATGGGGTATTACAAGTATAAATATTTTTAAATGTAGCATAATTTTCAACAATATATATATATATATATATATATATATATATATATATATTATATATATATATATATATATATTGTATTTACATGTATATATTCTTATGTGTGTGAGAGAGAGAGAGAGAGAGAGAGAGAGAGAGAGAGAGAGAGAGAGAGAGATCTTCAACGCAAAAAACAACTTATACATTTGGTAACTCACAAACTAGTACCTCGAAAAAGTTGCCAGCAAATGGAAGCAGAGAGAATAAAAGCAATATGTCTTTCTAGTTCAGCTCTAATGCTTATTTCTGCACAAAGACGTTTTTTTCTCTCTTTTTTTTTGTAAGTGGCTCTGCTACATTCCCCTTCGCATAACCAACACCACAAGAAGACTGAACAAATTCGAATCAAGGGAACATAATCTTGAGACATCTCCATGCAGGGAAATGAGACAAATCATAAATGAAGCATCGGGGAGAATGGATAGACATCCAAATCAAGTATTTCGATTATAAAATCTTTTGAACTTTACTTCATAACGATATTTCAATATGCCTTGCCACTCTTGAACTGCCCTTTATATAATACTTTTTCTACATCTGGCAAAGCTTTAAATTTGGCATTATGCTCCTGAAATTACGACCACTTACTCTATGATTAAATTACAATTACTTGATACTTACTACTCAAAAAACTTACTAGTAAAAAAAAGTGTGTACTTATGCCAGCGTCATAACTTTATTATCTAATATTTTTCCGAACTGAAATATTCAGCTGTTTGAGTTCAAATTTTAAAAGAAAACAACCTCCAGGCAGAAAAAAGCTAGACAGCCTTGCCTCTCAAAAGGTTCTTTTTTCCAAAAAATTACAATTCCATCTCTCCCAAAACTAGCTGACGGTCTCGAAACCCACCTACAATAAAATGTGTTTTTAAAATCCAAACAAAATCCCCCCAAAAATAAATAAATAAACATATACATAATCTCCTTGCAAGGGTAAAAATATTACAAGGCTGCAATCCAAATATAACATTACTATGCCTTCAAGGCACGACACCAGTCTGATAAATGAACTTGCTTGGTAATATAAATAAATACTCTTCTCTAATTAGCAATGTAAGCAAACATTCTTATCGACTTTACTGATATTTGAGCTACCATTTTATGTGCACTATCTAAGGTATCACACACGTGTATTCTGTATGTGAAAATATACATATGTCCGTATATTTACTCTTGTAAACGAATGGCATACGCATAAATGAACAAACACAAGAGGGACTTTGCTAGCAAAAGCTCGAACAAAAGGAAGGGTTGTTGAGACTTCTCTCCTACATGGGAGAAAATTGTGGGAGATAAATTCGATAAACAAAAAATATGATGGTTATAAATGTGGAGATGCTAGCACACGCAATTGATTAAAAAATTAGTGTGGGTGAAAAGATAGATCAGAGTACTTCTGGAGATGTTTTGATTGTGGAGACAATAAAGAACGATTGGCTGGATAACTTTGCTAGTTGCGAAAAGAGTTAATGGTTTGGCAGTTTCATGCAGAGGAGATTCACCTTCGAATCCAAACTTAAATTATAAATGTAGCAGTACCCATCTGTTCAACGTTTCCCTGAAACCACTATAGGAGAAACCAATTATGTTGAAAATACGTACGAGAGAGAGAGAGAGAGAGAGAGAGAGAGAGAGAGAGAGAGAGAGAGAGAGAGAGAGAGACTGATAAACAAGTGCCGAAATTAGGACTAAAACTTGACTTTTTGTGTCATAAAAACAAAGGGATTGTTTTTGTAGGCCCTTGATACTCTAACAAGATTCTAAGGATAAAAGAGAATACCCCCTAAAAATCTGCAAAGGTAAGAGATAAGGAGGGGTTCCCCCCATCCCAACCATTCCCCCACCACTGGGCTTCTTTGTTTACGACAGGAGTGAAGCGTCACGCCATGCAACATAGAATCTTCATGTTTTCATTTTTTCTTTGTTTCACTGACTGCTATCTATTCATAGTTACAGTCTTAACTTGACCCACAATTTACTTTTATACCTTTGTGAGGCTAAATAATTAAGGATATTTAACCTCCTTAAAACAAATTTAAGAATAATTAAATAAGCATATAACTGTAATTACACACAGATTTAACTGAAATGTTTTTGAATTTTGCTAAGCTGCAAATACATGTCTTCTTCAACGGGATGGTTTCTTTGAAGAACATACTTAAGCGTTGGTCGCATATCAGTCACACATGATATTTTGCATACCCAAACATATTATTATTATTATTATTATTATTATTATTATTATTATTATTATTATTATTATTATTATTATTATTTTCATGTTTTGCTAAAATTTAGCAAAAAAAAAAAAAAAAAAAAAAAAAAAGGAAGAGACTTTATCGAAACTTTAGGAAATGTCATCCTAAAGTCAGTGAATTGAAAACCTACGATTTATAGTATTTCCAAATACTGTAGAGTGGCGCTCGGTCTCAAAAGTTCTCAATGAATTTGGTTGATAATTGAATGCACTACAGGCCTAAAACATGGTAAAATAAACAGCGTTAGATATTCTTTTTATGATATGAAGACCTTTCTAGATATTTTACACTGGGTAAAGATGTATAGCTACGTTGCCAATTCTCTTTAAGGATTCATGTTGAAGCTTAGCTACTGCCCTTGGTGCAGGTAGAGATCGATTTCAGATGAAGAAAATGATGAGTATGGAAATAAAAATCTCTATACTACTTAAATAATGAAGGATTGTGCAAGATATTTTAAATTACACAGCATGGAGAGAATGAAAAGTGCATACTTTCATGTGCATGAAAGAAAAAGACAAACTAATTTAAACTTTCGTAAGTGTAGGGAGAGTAAGAATCACCGGTGTTTGTGTGTGTGTGTGTGTATATATATATATATATATATATATATATATATATATATATATATATATATATATATTTATGTATGTGTGAGTGTTTCTATGGGGGAGGGAGAGGGAGAGAGAGAAAAAATGGTAAACATCTAAATGGTCTCGAGGTCAATGTAGGAGGAGGTAGAGATTATCTCACGAAAGATCAAAAAGAAGATTTAAGTATCCTCGGAAACAAAAGCTCTGGACAATGCGACGTGAAAAAAAAGAAGAAGAAAACATTTGCTGAACTCACAGTCGTATATTATTCTTTTTTTTTTATCTTCCCCAATATTTGCAAAGGGATTTATAAAAATGTCTTGTCACAAGTTACAGTGACATTTTGGATTCTTCCTAATAATCTTGTCTTTTAAGTAATCTCAGAGTCCGAATACCTGAAGGGATTACCATGGCTGTATTGGAGAGTGGGCCCAAATAAAAGATTACTGTTGCTCTTAAGGGTAAAGATTGACAAGGAATAAACACGGTCACTTCCAACCATGCGCATTTGGCAGCTTGGGAGGAAACTTAAAACGACAGGTTTGTAAATAGTATAAAATGGTTAATGCCACGTTTTTTACGGCATCTTTCAGAATATAAGAATTTCTAAATTGTAGCTATATAAATAACAAAGCAAAAAAATCAGGCATCAAAGTGGTAATGAAAGCACAAACCAAGACAGTTTGCTAAATTAGCCTAACATATCAACAAACAAAAGAGGCGCACAAGAAAGGTTGTAAAAGCCTCCTGGTGGGGGTTAAACAATAAAACGGGTTGAGAGATAGAGGTTCTTTCATAAGATAGCATCTTGGGAGTTGATATATTTTGACCAGTTAAGAACAACGATTACTATCCACGCCATCATATCATAGCATGCAAAGCAAAAACACTGCTCATTCTATTCTTAAAACATAATATCATGATGTGCACGACCACGCCAGTGTTAAGTGGTTGCTGAGAGAAAGACGCAAAAAGGAAGGAGAGAGAGAGAGAGAGAGAGAGAGAGAGAGAGAGAGAGAGAGAGAGAGAGAGAGATTTTACTTCAATTATTAAGTCACCCTGGGGAAGTTGTGGATAAAGATTAAGGTCCCCCTTGAGGACGAGAAACTAAGTGAGAAGGTGGACCTCGACCAAAATGAGCAAGAGAGACTGTGCGGTTCATTATGGGTAAACTTCAGAACTAATTGCTCCGAAGGATTACGTTACAAGGGCAAGGAGATCAAGTGATAACAAGCGCTTATTTACGACGGGGAACTTTCCTGCTACTGTGCTTAAGTTTCAAGCTTCTTCACCAAGATTGTGTGTGAGGTTGGTTGTTTCTGAAGGTCATCACAACTCAACATCAATTATATATATCATTCATTTCGATTTCAAGATTTTCAGACGGATGTATCTATTAATTCAGAACACTTCCGTTCACGACCTCAGATATCAGTCTCTTCAAAATAATATATAGTAATGAAGACGGCTGAAGAGAAACATTGTTTAGAAAAAGATTATATTACAAAATTATAGTGTATTTCCATCAGCAAACAAGTCTTCTGACTGACCTCTTACGACTTACGCTTTGGGGTGACCTTCAAATATTACAGCCAGTTTAAATATTAAATACATTACTACATATACAACTACATCAGAGTAACAAAATTATCAAAAAGATTTTTCTAGGAATGAAGGTGTAATGTATCAAATATTAACTGCACTGAGACAACTGAAATCTATTTGGAAGTAGAACCATACGTTTGTCTAGATATGTCAGAAAGTAAGTAACAGACTACTGAGGTTTTTATTAGGAATAAGATTTCCGTTCTAGGAATAAATACCAGATAAATTACATACTTCCGAAGGGCCTCTTGTTCATGATATCTCACTACTTAAAAGTTTTTTTTTTTTTTATGCTGACAAGTTCCTCGCTGGACGAGTGGTTTTCGCGCTCGGCTGACAATCCGGTGGTCCGAAGTTCGATTCCCCGCTCTGCCAACGCATAATCAGAGGAATTTATTTCTGGTGATAGAAATTAATTTCTCGATATAATGCGGTTCGGATCCCACAATAAACTGTAAGTCCCGTTGCTAGGTGACTAATTGGTTCCTAGCCACGTAAAAATATCTAATCCTTCGGGCCAGCCCTAGGAGAGCTGTTCATCAGCTCAGTCGTCTGGTAAAACTAAGATATATTTTTATGCTGACAATGGCGTCAGTTACTCGACAAGAACAAAATAAAAAACGAAAATGAAAATCCCTTGAGAGCCAAGTCAAGAAAGACCGGAGAAGACAAATCATACTGATTATACGATGAAACATACAATAATGATACGTCTTTCAAACTCTTTGTGTAACAATGAATGAAGGGAGTGTGATATTGTTCACTGACGAAACGGAATACAAGGCTGTCGATCACGAGGTTATAAAAACGACGAAGAATGCTCGCTGTGAGGTAGTCAGTCACCACCTATGAACCGGAATAAAAAGTAAGAAAAAAACATGTGGACCGTTTTTGTTCGCACATATGCATCTGTGCTTAGTCGTTTATTTTCTGCCCCATGTCAAACTTGTGTCGCCTCTCAGACTAAATTTGGTGGGCCTCTTTCAGCGCCATATGTCTGGCTTTCGTTATCGGCAGCTGTCTTATACTGTGATAAGATCACATTGCAAAGAAGATACATATGAAATATTGTCGTATGAATTGCATAAATGAGAAACTTATTTTAATATAAGAGCAGTTTTTTTTGGAAAAAAAGGTAAGGGGCCAATATAACAAAAGGTTTTTGGAGGAGGTTCTTATCATTTTTGAATTACTAATACCGAATCATTTGGTATACACAAGTGGTTACCGTTAAATTACTCAAATATTAGTAAAATTTTTATTACTGAAGACTAAAATTCTTCATAAATTTTCTGTTTGAATACATCAAGATATTTAGATGCAATCTGAAAGACTGCTCAGCGCATATTATAAGCTTGATAATCAAGAGCTAACCAGAGGCCTCTAAAGAAATCTGCAAATCTTGTAGTGTATATAAACATGGCGTTCCTCTTTTCATTATTGCTAATCTGATGAGATTAAAATGGCATCGATGCAAAAATAAGGAGTGAGCTGTTAGAACACAATTTATGGAAACAAATAACAAAGCGGTTATCACGGTAAAATTCCAATCACTAAAAAATAAAATAAAAATAACAATCACCAATTCTCTATAAATAAGTAAACAGTTACGACCCTAATGGAACACACATTTGAAAACAGGGCCTGCCTAAAAGCAGGTGGGCCTTACAAAGAAAATAAATAAATAAAAAAAAAAAATAAAGCCATTAGGACGTTTATCCAGCCTCGAAATATATCCGGTATTTCTGAGGCAGCCCCTTTCTTCCCCTAGTGGCAAAGTATCGTAATGTCGTCGAAAAAGAGTTGGAATGGAATAGATTGGCGTCAACAATAAGAAAAAATGGAACTCGACTACCCTGCTTAAGTCAGCTTTACCGGTATCTTCGTCGTGCCGCGTAATGGCACAAGATAATGGCATCTGGCCCGATTCAGAACATTTATAGGGACCGCACAGACTCCTAATACGATGTTCTCGAATGACGTTATGCGGTTTGCTGATACAGTCAAACGGAACGGTTCTAAAAATTATTAAGAAATTTTTTATTTTGAAACAGAAAAATAGCACTGAAATTCGAAAAATTGAGAAATGCGTGAAGTTAGTTACTATATCACTTGTTTCTGGCTACAAACAGCATATTTCTTTTATCCTTTGTTAATATACGTATTTTTAAGTAGAATATGAAATTTGGGTATTTTCATTATGCCGGGAATGAACGCAGAATGTATAGTTCTTATATGGTACCACGTTACCACACAGTTGGTGATTTTGCAAATTCAATAACATATTTTTTTATGGCGAAGTAATTCTCTTTAACTATTACAAGCAAATATAGTATACTCCTAATTCTTGAACGCTTCTACTGTTCGCTAATTTAAAACCATTTCCTCTCTCTACCTGATCAATCTCCAGCACCATCTTCTCGTGACACAATCAGTTTACTAAAAGAACATCTGGCATTCACCGCCTTTCTCTCCCAATTCCGCCATTTATCACATTTTCCTTTCATTCCTCGATTTCTTTCACTTGTCACAGGCAATCCATCAGGACGGACAGGAACACAAGACAGCAACTCCGGCGTTAAAAGCTCCAAAGGAATGGTGATATTTGTCACCATCTTTCGGTTATTCCTACTTTTTTTTTACTTCTCTCTTTCTCTAAGTCACCTTCTTAATCCCCATTCTGACGCCTGTCAAGAAAATGCCTTACTGTAGGCCTAAAAAGGCCTAATGACAGAAGGCCGACGAGTTGTCAGAAAGGTCCGTTTCCCATTGAAATGGCTGTCACTGAAAGCACGGGATTAGGACAGGTCGTGTTCGTAAATTGTTTTTACTAATAATATTTGTTCAAATTAGCTACACAACGTTGATGCATTCCCTGTTACATGAATCTTATAAGAATATACTAAAGTATACAATTTACATTACTGTAGCTTTTTACAGTGATTCTTAAATGGTACTGTAAATATGTACTACAGTAACTCCTACATGGTATTACATACGCACCACCAACACTCACATATATCATCTATCCATCTATCTTTCTGATATATATGAGTGTGTGTGAGTACTATTTGGTCTGTATTATAAAAAGTACAACTAATGTATATATATATATATAATATAATATATTATATATATCTATATATATATATATATATATAATATATATATATATATATGTATGTTATATATATATATATATATATTATATATATATATATAATATATATTAAAACCAAACGTTACGGTCCCTGCGAACATTAATATCTCAGCGGAGACTTAAACAAGGGCATAAGACACCACGTACTTATGATGTTACCTTTATTAGTTAAATGGATACCATTGTAGTATGAACCCATCCATTCACGCCAGCATAAATAGCAATGACATACAAAGAATAGCTGTAGGGAGCTTTGTCGGCAATTCCCAGAGAGAGAGAGAGAGAGAGAGAGAGAGAGAGAGAGAGAGAGAGAGAGAGAGGGATTAGGTCGCCTACATCTCCTGCGTGAATGTATGATGTCAACTAGACGGCGATAAGCATCAGTAAAACCTGCCACGAAGCAATTGAAATACCACCCTCCGAGTGTTTTTCTCTCGCAGGGGGCCCCACACTGGACTAGCTCTTTCGCAGGACGAACGACCCGTGGTGTTTGTATATTCGAAACGACATTTTTAACGACTTTTTTTTTCACCTGGACAGATTTAGTCATGGATAGAAAAAATAATACACCAACATTTTCACTATTAGTTTGTTTGTTTGTATGGTGTTTTTACGTTGCATGGAACCAGTGGTTATTCAGCAACGAGACCAACGGCTTAACGTGACTTCCGAACCACGTCGAGAGTGAACATTTTCATTATAAACACTGAAAAAAGGATGTATTTTTTTTTTATAGAAATGTCTTTTAATGAAATGTCCCAGTGCGAAATCTTGATATTACAAGCAAATTGTTCTTGCTTCTAGTATACCATTACATTTATACGTTCAAAAGATAAGTTCATAATCTTGGATTTATGATAATAATTGTTATCCCGGCCACGGTCACTCTGGAAACCGTTTTACAATTCGGTAATTGTAACCCTCATGAAAACATGACTGTTGGTAAAGATACGTGTATTTGAGAGAGAGAGAGAGAGAGAGAGAGAGAGAGAGAGAGAGAGAGAGGAGAGAGAAGAGAGAGAGAGGAACTTAGAACTTATGCGCATTTTATTTAAAATGGCGTTCGGAATTTTTCTTTCGATACACAAGATGTTATTCTGAAAACGACATAAATCAGCGGCTACCAGTAAGTTCTGAAAACGACATAAATCAGCGGCTACCAGTAAGTGTTCAGTGATGAATTTGTGATATATGAAATTTACTGGTAACTCTCACAGGTACATTCATTTATAACAGCCCCAATAACCTTGAATTCTCGACTTCCTCATATATTTTGGAAACAATTATCCCTGTAAGCAATGAATTCGACTGAGAAATAAAAGACCCAGCTCTTCATCCTTGCCATGTTGGAAATCCCAACGCTTGCGGCTGCCATAACATAAATCCTTCTCTATGCCATCTCATTTACTATCGACAAGACAGTGCCACGGAAAGTCACTACAGCGACAGTAATCACTATACTTAATCCTCAATACATCTCAAAATTGGAAATCGCGTTCGTTTAATGAGAAACTTACCTCAATAAACTAGCATTGTGTGAGGCTATCCACCCTCCCTAAGTTTCGTCATTTGCAAAGCACCCATAACACATCTGACAATTCGTTCCACCTAACTCCGTGACCCGTAACTCCGTGACCCCTTCTTCCATCTCGCTATCGTTCAGCATCCACTGCAAAGTTCTTCCTTAATCTTTAGCTTCGATGCACGCATTTTGGCTTCTGGGTCGAGTAAATCCTCAACCTTGAATTTTGAGAGGGGAAAAAGTTCCTAAAAAGGGGGATAGTAACTCGGCTAACCATTTTGAAATTCTGTAGTTAAAACCCCCTAGTCATAGTTAACATACAGAAGACTTTGGCAACAAATTTAGGTCGGGAAATATCCCCATACAAAACATAAAACTTCTCAGCCTAGATGTAGACTCCCTTTTCACAAAAGTATCCATAAAAGATGTATCAACGTTCCCAAAAATAAATTTGAGCCATTTGCTGACTACTTCCCCATAGAATTGAATAAAATAATGCAACTTGTAGAGCTCTGCATCACTAATAAGGTCTTTTCCTTTTGTGATAACTTTTACCGTCAAAAAATTCGGTTACAGTATGGGGAGACCGCTCAGTCCTGTGTTAGCAAACTTATATATTGAGTATTTCGAAACAGTAATTATAAACTCTATCAAACCTGCAGATATGATTTGGCTTCGTTATGTAGACGACGTCTTAAAATACTGGAAAAGCGAGTGCGACGATTTTGATGTCTTTCTACAAAAATCAAATTCCTTGATCCAGAGCATAAAATTTAAAGTAGAATGGGAAAACAATATCCAAATCCTCTTTTTATCAATTTATCTTTGTTAAAATACCCCAAAGCACATAGAAAAAGCCATACATAAAGCAAAGATCATTTTTTACAAACAAAAAATTCACAAACAAAATCATAATCCCTCACATGATATAATTTATGAGAGACCACAAAGCATTAGGCAACCCTACCCTTTTCGCCTTCACTTATCCAAATACACTGGGGAAATCATTAATTATGTTCAGCAGAAACCAGTTTCTAAAGATGCAGGAGTCTATGAAATCCCCTGTAGGCCCTGTAGGGATTGTGATAAGTCATCTATGGATTCACAGGAAAATCTCTCTCAGAAAGATTAACTCAACATAAGAGCTCAGTTAGACATGGACAACATAGTTCGGCAATTTTCCATCTTATATATAACACGAACCATACCATGGATTGGAACTTATCCAGAATTTTATACAAAAGCACCTGTCGATACAAATGTCAGATGGTAGAATCTTCATTGATAAAACAACAAGATAATAGGATCAACCTTTCCACTGGAGCCTGGGACTCTGACCATATAGACAATATTTTCCTTTAGGCAACATGAAACGGATTAAGACAGCTGACACAACTAACGTCGGCTTAGTGGTGACCCCAGGCATCACCCAAGGGCATCTCTCCCACTACATATTTCGCTAATGTAACTTCTTTTGTCTGTCACTACTTGATAAGGGTGGGAGCCAGTCCACCGAAATATACTCCTTACCTTTAAACCAGTGTTTTAATAGGCCTTTTATACTTGAGACGTATATATATATATATATATATATGATATATATATATTATATGACTTATATATATATATATTCATATATATGTTGTTTGTGTGTGTGTGTGAATTCTGAGGCGGCAATCATAGTAATTTGCACCTTCATCAATTGAAGCACAATTTCTGTGCAACGAAAGTAACGAATTCAGTTTTCAAGTGGTGGTTTTTTTCAATATTAAATAAAGCACCAGATTCCAAAATTTACACCATTCGAGAATTTTCAGCAGAAAATCATGATCTCATAAGCAAGATGTACAAGTCCAGTCACCTTCATATTCCAGAGTCCAAGAGGGTTCCACCATTGCTGGTCATCTCTCAGGGTCTGGCAGACCTACGACATCGATCGACGCAGAAACCATCAGTGTGTGGAGAACATTGTTAAGAACGGCAGAATCCGTACAACATAAACTTTTGGCTATGAGCAAATTGCAATGTACTGGATGCCAAGATTTTAAAGGTGAATTTTATGTTGACGTATCAAGAACTGGAACATTTGTGGAGTAATTTGAAACCGGAAATGAAACAGAAACATCACCAGTGACCAAGTCCAAACAAAGGAAATATATCCATTCGTCAATAACTGATCCCTTGTACCACTTCCCATAATGGAGATATTAATCCTATCGATTACATGCACCACACACTTCTCTTTAGAGTTAATATTAACCGTGTTTGCTTTGGTGTTTAAGCCAGTCAGTTTTTGAAGAGCCAAGAGTAAAGTATCTAAGATATCTCGTTACTTAAGAACAAAGCTCTTGTTCAAAAACAGATTCCGGTTGTACTCATCTCATAACCATTGCATAACATTATTTTTATTACTTTTCTTGCCTAGAGAATAAGGATGGCTATCTGCATGTTTGCGAAAGGATAAATGCTTTACAACGAAATATCTAAAATTAAAAGAAGAAACTAATCTACTAATGTGCAAATATAAATTTAAAGTAAAATAATTACTTCACGTATCTTGATGCTTCAGAGAGAGAGAGAGAGAGAGAGAGAGAGAGAGAGAGAGAGAGAGAGAGAGAGAGAGAGAGAGAGAGTAACTTTCAACTTGCTTGTATTCTCCTAATGAGAAGCTGATAGCAAGAAGGTTTTTCTATCAAATAATTAAGCAGAGCATGGCAAATCCAAACCTGGCAACTTTCAGTTCGAATACGGCAAAGTTACATCCTAAAAAGAAAAATATCCTAAAGCTTGAGCTGTTGATTGACGAACAAAATTAATGAAAAACTTTCAATATAAGTTTATAAAATGACCTGATGCTACAGTGACTTCTTATAAATAGATTGCTACTCAGATATGCTAAAGTTATCGTTCCTTGTAATCGTAGGCTGTAGAAATAGCAACTGTCGAATTGGATTCTTATATTATAATGCCACCAATAATACATACATAAAGCGAGTTCGCTGAACATGTCAGCTGCTTATCTCGAAATAAGGATATTCTAAGTAAACCCATGTTTGACGACTACTGAGACTAGGTGCGCAATAGTTAACAGGCCTATAGAATATTCGTAATTCCGTTTGTTCAAGCCTTTAAAGTAGCATCTGTGCATGCCTGTCAGTATAAATACACGAAGCACCAAATTTCACATTAATGTATAAAATCGGTTCAAATGTTGAAAATTTGAAACCATTGATGATATATTTCCTTGAGAAATTTAAAAATTCCACTTTGTACATCTTAAGGCATTAAACCATCTCAACCATTTTTTACTTTTGATCTAGTTTATGAAAATTAGTACTGAGCGATTTGGAATACTTGGATAATGTTTGAGGAGAGGGCCGTATGCTATACTTGTTTGTAATGATCCTTCAAGAAGTTCTACAGCTACATTACATACAGAATTTGGCACAATGTCAAATTCATTATAACAAATACCTGTAAAGGAAAACACAAAACAGTCAATAACCATTCACTCCGACCTAGTAACAAGAATAGCTCTGCTACGCTAGACAACAGACCATAACTACTTTATTTCAGAGAATTTTGCCTGAACAAAAAAAAAAAAATCACGAAAAAAATTAACATTTCGATATCATTCTCATTTGCACAGAGTAATTATCGGCATCCGCAGATCACACGCAGAGCGAGGCAAAAATCCTCATGACATCCAGGGATTTTCGTCAAAAATTACTCATTCCATTTGGGAGGGAGAAAGAGGAAATCAGTGAAATATGCTAATGTAATGAGACGAAGCCATTTCCCATCTCCATTTCAAAAAGAGGAAATGCATAATTCATGGAGGTTCATCGGGGGACCATATGCATTTTTTTTTCAACATCCAGACCCAATACGTTATGCAATTCCATCATTTTTGGATGCATCTCATTAATTTACAAGACTCTCTTCTGATATAATCACGTACCAACAATATTTAACGGTCTTACAACTGGTCTATTTCTTTTATTATGCAAAGTTATCAGTAACTAGAAAAATAAACAGCAGTTGTTATTTTTATGAATTTCACTGTGTGGAAATGATTAACTAACGGTAAACTTATTTTATACTTTCATCGTGTGGAAATTATTTTTATTATTATCCACGCCACCACAACACCCAAACTTCTTAAATCACATTTTTAGAACAAACGTCATCCCTGACAGTCAGAATACATCCACCCTTTATAAAAGGAGCTTTATCTCTTCTCTGGCTCCAGTTCGTCGGCAGGTGCGAGTCTGCTTGACGAATCTTCTTGGAAGAGGAGAGTGATGGCTGCGTGGGTGACACATAGGACTAGTGTGATTTCCCTAATGCGCTTAGAATTTAACCGTATGAGCTGAGTAAACGTAATGAAGAAGCCGGTAATCATTTTCTCTTTACAGCAGATTGCTGCCATTTGTTCAAACTTCATTTATATCCAAGGTGCTTCATAGTGAATGCCCCATAAACAAGGAATTTCAGATGCCCAAGAACTTAATATTTCATGCCCTCAAAAGATATCACAAGCTTACAACCTCTTATTCTTCTGTGCGAGACGAAACCGCAACATAACAAAAGAGCACTACAAGTGTGGGAAGAAATGAAACGCGTGATGTAAGGGTTACCTGTCCAAGTATAGGGGAAGAGGGGTAAAGCCACCCACTCCCATCACATTCCCCTACGGCTTCCATAGACTTTTATATGAGGTCCAGACTTCCACAGGTCCTTCTGTTATCACCGGCCATTGTTGTGGTTTCACAAAGAATCTCACCTGATATTTGCTGGCCGGTTTTCAATATTCCGCCAAATTTTTGCTCCGGAGATTTTTTTTTTTCTTTTTTAAGGAGGCATTATGCTCCGCGCTAAAATAGAAGCCTATTTCCTATCCATAAGTCTTGGAGATAAACATCTCACCGGGTGGGGCTGCTGTATAAGCTTCCCTTTATTAGGTACCAAAAATGTTTTATGGTATTTTTATAGTCTGGCACTTAATACCACCTTTGAAGGATTTTATATATACACACACACACCACACACATATATATATATATATATATATATATATATATATATATATATATATATATATATATATATGTGTGTGTGTGTGTGTGTGTGTGTGTGTGTGTGTGTGTGTGTATGTAAAGCTCCATACACACATGGTTTTGAGTAAAAAGTAAATATATATAATATATATATTATTATATATACTTAATATATTATAT
>NC_061092.1:37938384-37958384 GCF_015104395.2 Macrobrachium nipponense | reverse complement strand
TCCAGTTAAGATGAGTGTCAACCAAGCCTAAAAATTTTACAGTATTACTAAATTGAATGAGGCTATCACCTAATTTAAGATCTATGTCTTGATTCTGTTTCCATCTACTATTTTTGTAGAACATAATTGCTTGGGTTTTCTCTATAGAGAGCTTAAAGCCTACTGACAAAGTCCAGTTGTGGATGTTTTTGATAGCTTTATTAAGAATTCTTTGTAGATGACGAAGACTGCTTGAGGAATAATATATAGCAAAGTCATCTACATACAAGCTATTTTGTACTCCCTGTGGTAACTGCTTTACGATGTTATTAATAGCTAGAGCAAAAGGTGTTCCACTCAAAACACTCCCTTGAGGGACTCCACAATCTAAATTGAAGGAGTCAGAATATACATTATTTATTCGTGTTTGAAAAGTTCTTTCATGGATAAAATTCTCGATAAAAATTGGTAAGTGCCCTCTAAAACCATTTTCGTGCAAGGACTTTAAAATTGAGTATCTCCAGGTCGTATCATATGCTTTTTGGATATCAAAGAATATGGCAACTGTAATTTGCTTACGTTCAAACCCTCTCCGTATATAATTTTCTAGATGGGAAAGTGAATCTAAAGTAGATCTTTCAGATTGTGAGCCAAATTGAGTTGAAGACAGAGTCTTATTCTTACGTAGGCACCAATTTAGTCTATAATTTACCATTTTTTCTAGCAATTTGCACAAGCAACTTGTCAGGGATATTGGTCTATAGTTATTTGGATTGCTTGGATCTTTCCCTGGTTTGACAACTGGTATGATTATAGCATGTTTCCATGCTTTTGGGAACAGGTGATTTACCCATAAATGATTATAAAGTTTCAATAAGTATGTTTTTGCTAAAAGAGCCAGGTTTTTTATCATCTCAAAATTTACGTTGTCTTGGCCTGGAGCAGAAGAGTTACAGTTAGATAAAGCATATTCAAATTCCTCTTCTGTGAAAATCTGGTTATATAATATCCTCTAATGTTTCAAAATTCAATGGGACAGCTTCTTCACGGGCTTTAATGGTTCGAAAGTGATCATCTATATTGATTATACTACTTATTGCTTGGATGTTACGCCCTAAAATATTCGAAATTGCGGTAATATCATGTACTGGTTGGCCATTATGTATTAGTGCATGTCTCTGAGATCTAATATGAGATCCATTAATTTTCCTAAATTTTTCCTAGACTTTACTTATTGAGGTTGTATCAGATATGCTAGATACATATTTTTGCCATGACATTATTTTTCCTCTAATGGCTTCCCTTCTGAATCTTGCCGAGATCCGATTGTAATGAGGTTTTAGTAGACTGATTTCTATAGTAATGTCTACAAGTTTCTTGGCAGTGCTCTCAAAATTTAGAGGTCTTTTACTTATGGCATTAAATCTATTATGCAGGGTTTCTAATCTTCTACCTATAATATGTTTTTCTTGTATCAGGTGGGATAGTGTGTCAGACCACCAGGGTACTGAGTGTTTCTTGGGATTAGTAGTTGACTTAGGAATAGATTCGTCAGCAGCTGTAATTACAAAGTTTGTAAATGGATGGATCTGCTGGTTTTAAATTTATACTGGTCCCAGTCTGCCTTATCTACATTATATCGTGGGACAGTTGGTGTTGGGGTATGTCCCAAACAGGATATCAAAATTGGAAAATGATCACTGGTATATGGATCATCTAAAACATTCCAATCAAATCTGTCCACTATATTAGGTGAGCAAATACTTAAGTCTATGGATCAAAAACTTCCATGGGATTTTGGAAAGTAAGTGCTAATATCTCCATCATTTAAAATGCAAAGATTATGATTGTCACTCATATGCTCAATTTTGTTACCATGTGAATCTGTTTCATTGCAAAAGGAATCCCATAATGGGTTGTGGGCATTAAAATCTCCAACCAATAAAAAATCATCACCTATATTCGGTAATACTTGAAGTAGATTTTGTAAATCATAATTACATGAAGGTTGGTTGTAAATATTATACAAATTAAAAGTAGAGTTGTTAATATGAAGTTTAATTCCAGATAGTTGGAATTCAGAACTATTAGTCAATATATTTTCGTAAGTAATTCGGTTATTGACGTAAATTGCTGTTCCTAATGTATTCATATCAGGAACTGAATGTGATGCTAATGTATAATTGCCTATTCTCGAGACATTTTCATTTGTATGTTGCAAGCATATTGCTATTGGTTCATATTGTTTTAATAATCTTTGAATTTCTCCTATTTGTAATCGTGTTTTTAAACCATTTACATTCCACTGAATAATATAAGCGCTGAATGTTATTGTGGGGGAAGGCCTCTGTCAAGCAGAACATTACTTCCTCTTACTTTTGTGGTTGCATACTCATGTAAAGCTGCAGGTTTCTTAATGTTTGACTTTATGTTAAGTCTCTTTGTAATTGCTCCTTGGGACTTTTGTTTTTGTTTTATTTTTTCCAATAAATGTTCTATGCCTCCAGCACTCGATGAGCGAGTTTTAATAAGATGGTCTACACACATGCAATCTTCGGAGTGTTTTTCTAGATTTTCCTGTTGGTTTTTAGTTTTGAATATGATAAAATTATTAATCATATTAGTGAGGCTGCTTGTTGATGGAAGTTTCATTGTATTCAACTGAACAATGAAACATTCATTACATCCACATAATTTATCATGAGTGATTGGGAGTGTCTTGTTTGTTTTACTAAGACTGGGAGAGGAGCCTATTTCAACAGAGGCAGCTTGTTGATGAATACTGCTACTTGGTTGGGGTTGGGGATGAGTTAAGGATTTTCCTCTTTGTCCTATTATGGGTGATGGAGTTATATGGACAATGTTGTTATTTTCCGAGAAATCGTTAGTTTGTGAGGTGGTTAATGTTTAAGCTTCTACTTCAATACTATCTATATTACTTTTTAGAGGATGGGAGTCCTCTTTGTTGTCAAGTTTTTTTTATTTCGGAGGGGTCCCATTTCCAGGGTCTCGCCTTTTTCCCCTTGCTCTCTGATCTGGTGGGAAATCATCAGCAATGTCTGCATTGGAAGGTGCTGTCTCTATACATGAAGTATTGGCATCATGATCATCTAAGGATGATAGAGCAGCATATTTGTTTTTAATTGTGGTTTCAGGTATTAGATTCCTATTTTCTAGACAAGCTTCAGATATTTGGGGAACCTTATTTTTTAACATAATTTTATATGATGGATTTCTGCTTGGGTGAAGTGTCCCTCTAACTTTTAACTCAAGCTTAGCCTTTCTTGCTGCCATTCCAGTTCTACTCATCAGAAGCTTCAATTCTGTATGGTACATATAGAATGGGCATTCTTTTGACTTTGCATGGTGAGCAAGTCCACAATTAGCACATTTAATATTTGGGCAATTCCACTCAGTTCTATGGCCTTCTGAACCACACACTGCACATATTTCTTTATTTTGGCATTTCTTGAATGTGTGACCAAATTTACAATTTTTTTTACATTGCAGTGGTTTCGGTACGTGAGGGCGTACTTCTCTGTTTTGACCAAGTATTTTAATCTTTGCTGGTAAATTTTGGCCTGTGAATTTGATTTTTGCTATTTTGATGGAAACTTCTTGGTTTTTTTTACTTGGAATTTGATATAACTCCAGATCGTGAATATTGTCATATCTTAATTTTAGGGATTCTAATATAATATTCTTTTCTGGTAATTCTTCCTAATTTTCAATTTGGGGTAGTACAACTGTACCTTGGATATAGTTGAGCATGTCATGGCTTTTCACCGTCACATTTATCCTTGAATTTCTTTAATGTTCTGAAATGTTTCTGACTAAGCTTTTGTTGTGGCTTCAATCAGCCATTCATTAAATATCAGTGCTCTGAAACTCATTTCTCTTGTTTGGGTATAAGCTTAATAATTTGTTCTCTAAAACATAAGATGAAATTTTCCTCTCTGTTTTGAGAACAAGAAATCTGGACCAATTATCTGTCCCAAAAATATGGTCAAAATGAACTAATGTTGGGTCGGGTTTGTACATTTTTCTTTTTTTATTATTTCTTGTTAATGGCTCATATGGTGCCATCGTTGTTATGTTGGGCTTATTTTCTTGAGCAAATCCGGTAGCCAAGTCTAATTCCTTGCTGGAGTCATCAACATTAGGGCCTAATAATGCATACATGTATACGAGAGTGATGTTTTCAGCCAGGTAGTCCTCCACCCACCATGGAGCCCAACAAGGGACGGGTGTGGAATGTCACATTAATGGGCCACCCCTAGAGGTTACTTCCTGGTTATACACCTGATCCCCAGCACTTAAGGCGTCGTCAGTCCGTCGAGATCCGACCCAGTACTAGGGACCAAGTTTGACATAAGACTTTCCCCTCGCTCGAACACGTCAGGTACTTGAATTTTACGGGTGGAGTGGCATGCCGTCCAACTCCAACCTCCATCAGGTTAAAAGAGCAGTCAATTCAATAGTCCAAAACCATGCCAGGGTCGTCAACGAAAGAAGAAGAAGGGAAAGGGGAAAATTTATAAGGAGGAGGAGTAATAGAGTTAAAGGTCCCAATGTTCAGTTGGATCCACAGCAGAGTGTGTAGGCGTAAAGGAGCATACTCTCTCTGCAGTGGATCCTTAAGCCCCCCACCTCCTCAAGGAGTTGGGATCAGGGGGGTGTGTTCTGATTACAAGTGTCAGATACCTTATTCATTTTGTGAGCAAGCAACTGGAGACAATGCCTTACCGTTCCAGTTAAGTAGAGTTTACAGATAAGATGTTTATTTATGATTTTTGCAATAATGAACTCCCCTGTTTTATATTTATAATATAAATATTATATATATATAGCCGTATAAATATATACTATTATAGTTCTATTATATTATTATAATATATCATCACGTGTATATGTGTAATATATATATATTATATTATATATTTAAGAGAGAGAGAGAGAGAGAGAAGCGAGAGAGAGATTGAAGAGATGAGAGAGAGAGGTTTTTAGGCCAATATGAATAAAATACTTCCGAATCAAATGTATTCTTTAGATACTGAACATACGGGAAAAATGCAAGTATCATTGAAACCTTCTCCCTCTCCGTCAATGGCATTCACTAGAATCCGATAAAGGAACAGAAAAGCAAGCCGAATGGAATCTCCCCACCATCTAAGATAGGACTATTCACAAAATACCACTCAAAGATTTAAAACGTATTTTCAAAAATCTCTCGTTCTCCATTAAAAGCATTCATCATACACCGGTCGAAAGGAAAAAATCACTTAAGAAAATGGTTTCCTCTATGACAGATGAGAAAGAATTCGAACATCATGGAAAATTCTCTTTCTCTAGTCTTTCCCGAAAAAAGTAGTACGTATATTCATGCAGTAACCAAAAGAGGTAAAAAAGCTGACGTTCTTCAAAATGCAGTAACCTCCCTACCTGCATTACCTCGTCAGCATGACTACTGTTATTATTACTCATTTAGCATATTGAATTAACTGAATTGGATTGAAAATCAACTCAATTTAAACTCATTCAGCATAGGACTAGTCCTGAATCCTTATTCAACAATTCCGTGACATTTACACTACCTTCTTGATACGTAAAGCTAATCACTAAAATTAGATTACCGTGAAGTCTGTTCACAGGTGATTTACTAATTGAAGGGACTGTAATGTTCCAATTTTCAAAAACTCATAATTAAAAGACTAACAGCCCAGTTGCGTAATGCACTTTATCATCCCTCCTCCCCACACAACCCTCCCCCGTATCCCTGACTACTCAGACATCCCGTACGCCATGTGGGCAGAGAGCAGCATTAAGGAAACCCAGATATTTTAAAAATTCGCCTCACCGATAAACGAAGCCTTAAAATGCATGTGTTATAGCTGTAGAACAGTTTCTGCTCAGAATTACCTTTTCTTTCATAAAGAAGTGGTACCAACCCTAGCTCGAGTTGAATGTCTCATGAAGTATTGAGGATGGAAGAGAATTCCGCATTATGAAAGTGATTGCCATGAAGTTCTTATCAAACTGTTTGACCCTAAATTTCCGACCCCCAGTCTATTTGACTGAGACTCCTCTTGTGATGTACTTGTTGGTTCTTTTGCATAGCACATTTATCTCTTTATCTCTTAAATACTGGCTTATTATAGTAATCAAGAAATACAGTTATAAATACAAAGTTCAAAATGTTAGAAACGTTTGGAATTGAGG
Organism: Macrobrachium nipponense; assembly: GCF_015104395.2. Classification (NCBI taxonomy): domain Eukaryota; kingdom Metazoa; phylum Arthropoda; class Malacostraca; order Decapoda; family Palaemonidae; genus Macrobrachium; species Macrobrachium nipponense. The sequence continues at coordinate 37,952,186 of NC_061092.1, read as the reverse complement.
GCTTAAAGATTATGCGTCATTCTTCGTGCTTGTAACTTCCGTATAATGTCTGAGGGAATGAGAAGACAAATAAGCACATCTCTGGCGGGGAAAGCAATGAGCAAGGATCCTTGTAGTAGGAAGAAACACCCTTAACAAACACAACAACGTTTGCTCAAGTACGGATATTTGGGATGAGGTTACGTTAGGCCTACGGTTCCTCCAGGCCACTGATGTTCACGAATGATTAAAATGCAAGTCACTTTTAGTGTAATTCAATCATATCACTTTTGAAAATATTCAGTGTAAATGTAATATTTTCATGTAATAACAGTAAAAACATGCCTGTTAGATATTTTATTCTGAGGAGGAAAACTGTAAATTATTTTATTTGACCCAGACAAGTAAGAGATAAATTGTCAGAATAAATAAACAAATATTGGGTTATAAATGGTGAAAAGAATATTCTTTTAGTGCAAGTAGGTGAAAAATCACATTGATTGGATTAATTAGTCCAACAGCAGTAAACTTATGGTAAGTAAAAATACTGCGTCCTAATATACCCTTGCAACAAAGGAAAATATGAATTTAATTCAATTTTGCACAGATGTTCGAAGGAAACTTAAGAGTGTAGAACTATCAGAAATTCGGATTAATCCACGAACCAGATTTAATCCTAGGCATCTGTTTCTCACATGAAAATTTAATTTAAACGCAAAAACATTTGTATGTATGAAGATTTTTGAAAATGCCTCCATGTTAAGGCAACTCGCACTCCGTTATTTCACCTTTCTCATGGCCAAATTCTCTGTTTATATATCATATCATGTTATTCCCTTAAAAGAGGCCATACTTAAGTTACATATAAAGAACAACGACCAATAAGGGTCTCTGGAATGAAATAATCTATAATCCTTGATAACATTAAACTATCTATTAAATTATGTAAACTAAACATCATTTTATCACATTACCTGTAATATAAATTAAAAACTAAAATAACCCATGCTACTATTCAATATTTACAGTAATTTAATGAACAGCATTATTTTACAACACGGGCACAGAGCTTAAAATAATTTAGTCTCATTTACGTACGTTTTCTTTTACATTGTCATAGAAAACTGAGATATTCTAAACAAGGGGTAACAAAAGCGAACGCACTGTGGCCCCAAAAGGATGATTTCCACAACCTTGTTATAATGTGGAAAACGTCTTCTTAGTAACTTAATTATACAGAAATTTGAGAGAGAGAGAGAGAGAGAGAGAGAGAGAGAGAGAGAGAGAGAGAGAGAGAGAGAGAGAGAGAGAGAGAAATGAAATTCCGAAGATCCAAAGTATTCGTAATACCATAAGGAAATTTCTAGCTAACGACCATACTGTGAGCAGCAACTACTGTATATCAATGACATAAGTGACGAAAGCAAACGCAAGCACACGAATATAAATAAGAAATAAACAAATAATTCAGCAGATACTGCTGCGGCATTTAGGCCTACAATACTAACAAGATTACCAATTCTGCAGGTCTAATGTAAAAGAAACGGAAAAAAAAACATTGTTGCTGGTTGAAACGGCAATGTGAAACCTCGGAGGAATGTGGGTGCAGAGATAGTTTTATGAGCTACTGCTGAAGGTAAATATTCACTGTGTTAAATCGTCCAATCGTTAAGGATAGCTTTAACAATGTTTGTCACTACCCCAGTGGTGAGTGCTCTCTTCGACCACCGGTTGGGGGAACAAGTCTGGTATTTTGAATTATTCCCCAAAAACTACAGGGGGAATAGGCTCGACCTTGGATTTTATGCATCTAAGTTCAAGGTAATGAAGGATAAGTGTAAATAATTCTCCAAAAGTTGACTTACAGGGTATTTTATTAGATCAACTGTTGGGAGAATAAGCTTGATACATTCGCCCAACCACTGAGCAAATTTGAGTGGCATACCCCTAACAGTTGGCGATGTAAGGCTTATATGTGTTATCCCACAGACGAGTTCTTGCTTCAACCGTTGCTGGACTAAGGATTTATAGTATGCATCATTCCCATCCCCAAAGGATAATATAATAGAATATAGAATTTAGGTCAAAGGACAAGCATAGGGACCTATGAGGTCATTCAGCTCTGAAAAGGAAAACTGAGAATAAAGAAGGGTTTAAACGTGTAATATTAGGAAAACCTTGCAGTTCCACCATGAATCAATTGTTAGGAGAGTATGGAAAACCAAATGGCGAATAAGGTTGCATCCTTCTACCGGTTATCATCCCACATACCATTTGGGGAATAAGCTTAGTATTAGGCCTACGTGTTTTGAGCCCAACTGGCTGCTTTAGAGCAACTGTTATTTGCACAACAGCTGGGGGTTTAGGTTTACTGGGTGTGTGTTCTTTTTCCGACTGTCTAGGTCTCCTGAATGTTTGGAGGAGGGGGGGGGGGGGAGACGACTTGAAGTATGTATTACTCACCCAATTGTTGGGGAATGAATTTAATCGTGTCTACCTTTCCTCAATGACTGGTAATTATGGCTTATAATGTGTTCTATTCTCCCAGTCGTTGGGGACAAAATTGTTTAGTGTGTATTATTCCCCAACCAGTTGGAGAATATGACTTACAGTATATCATTTCCTCCAAAACGATTGGGGGAATCATCGGCGGAAGTTATTCTCCCAAACGTTGAGCGAATAAGCCTAAAAGTTCGTATTACTTACATTGTATTTTGCTCGTAATGATGTTGTTAGAATTAGTTAGTTCCCTGCCGGTACAATCGCAGAACGTCCCATGGATTATGTAAATAAACTGGGCTTATGCCAGCTCAGTATATTGCAGAGCAACTTTCAAAACATTGTGGCACTTTTTGTATTCTTTTAAAGACTCAGACGGCTTTCTATAATGACAGAGATGAGAAGCATGGGGGGTGGGGGGATAAAAGAGAAATACTAAGAACCCCCCAAAATTATCGTAATTAAATTGATAAAAAAAGATGAAGCAGAGAGAGAGAGAGAGAGAGAGAGAGAAGAGAGAGAGAGAGAGAGAGAGAGTCTCAGTCTAACAATGTACGAGAGACACGAAAAAGAAGAAAATGTTAGGTAGGATACTCAACGTAATGCACACGGATACCTTACGCAAACCTAAAGGACAGTTTAGAATTTCCTTATTCTTGATTTTTTTAAATAGAAAACTACCGTGCAGTACAAAAACAAATTAAGTTTTGGATAATCAAAAGACATAAGAGCGATTATTTGCGATAACAGTTATGCGAATTGAGCTAAAAACCACTCAAAAATATCCACAGCCAAATACCATCGTAACCAATGGTGGTTGATGAGCATGAGCGTCTGCTAACAAGTTTTTATATCGACTGCAAATCTACGCCGTCAGCTCTCTCTCTCTCTCTCTCTCTCTCTCTCTCTCTCTCTCTCTCTCACACACACACACACACACAAATACTACTTTTCTCGATGCAAGCTCTAAAGGCATTCATACTAATTCCTGTTGGAGCAGAACTTGTTTATTTAAGGGCGATTAGATAAAAGCATCACCTTCCCGCCTATCTGAAATTATAACCCCAATATCATTTTTTGTTTAATGATATTCAGAAACTAAACCAAATCCAAGGAAATTATAGAATTAAAGATCTGACATGTTTAGCATTCAAGCAATTATCCGTCTATTAGTACTACAAACCTTACGAACACTCCAAACTTTTTCCAAAAGTACGACACTGACCTTAGATGTCTTGATAGAGAAAAGTTAACCCAAGGTGTCCAAATTCATTAAGAGCAGTGTTACTTATGCAAGACAAAGCATCTAGTAGGACGCTTGTTTGTTTGTTTGTTTGTTTGTTTGAATGGTGTTTTTACGTTGCATGGAACCAGTGGTTATTCAGCAACGGGACCAACGGCTTTACGTGACTTCCGAACCACGTCGAGAGTGAACGTCTATCACCAGAAATACACATCTCTTACCCCTCAGTGGAATGCCCAAGAATCGAACTCGCGGCCACCGAGGTGGCAGGCCAAGAAGTAGGACGCTTGTGAGATCGAACTGAAGATAAACAAAGTCTGGGTAATTTTGGAATTAAACCCCATACCCCAACTGGTCATTCCAGATCTCTGTTAGACACAACAGCAACTCTACTTCTCATTTTAACAGAAAGGATAACTGCAAAAAGGTTAGCATGCATACATACATATATACAGAGGCTACTGGCCTGTATTCATACATTTTAAGCATACAAACCTGAAATTCTTTACCGCATCACAACCACCTTAGGAATTTAAATATATAGTGAACATATTTTCCAGCTACTTAACATGATTCTTTACGCAAGTACATATTTCAAAGCAAAGCTCTTAGGTGTTTTCGTCTGCGACTGCTCTCAGTTCATTTATCTTCTTCGTATAAATCAGCATTAGGAAGTCATAAAATTTTTACTATTCTCAAAGCACGCGTTACGTTAACAACTCAAGACGAAACCCTTCATTAGCGAAGGCAACCTTTGACGAATGTTAAATGCGACCGGTGTACCTTGCGTGTATGCGAGTGAGTTCGTACGTTGCAGAAGTAACACACGAGGGATGGTGACTTACCTACCCGCGTTACCTGAGTGAGCAGTTTCTTTTGCGCCTCCGATCCATACACATTCGAGAAGAGCGGTCTTAGTTGCGGATTTGTTTTTCACTTTCGCGCAGTTCGGAATTTCTCTGTAATAGATGCCATGTTTTAAATTGAATGTGAATTTCAAGTAATCTAGCTACTGAACTACGGAAATAACCTCTCCTCAAAATCCTTCAGGAAATTGTAATTCTACTTCTTTATATGTGACCAACTATGAAGCTATAATTCTAACTTTAATCACAGCTTTTCGTAACTACTCATTTACCAAAAAAGTTAATACTATTCAGACCAAGAAAACTGTGACTAATAAGCTACAAATCAAACGGTTAATAATTCACCAGCGAATACACTATGCTAAAGATGGAACTCATAAATATCATGATTATTCTCCTAACAGTATCTAACACAGGTAAGTGAGATTTAATTTTCAACTTTACGTCAGAAAATCGTGTAAATTGTTATTTTTAGGTGTCCATGATCTTCGGTTCTTCAGACAATAATAAACAGAGTATGCGTCAGAAAGTGGATCTTGAAAGTTCTAGTATAAAATAAATATTAATAGTTTTTCATGTAAAAAATTGTTAACAAATAAGAGTTTCACTTCCAGTTTTATTTAATCACCGAGAAAATGCGTGAAATTAAAAGGACCGATATTCATAGCAGAAAGTTGGATTTATGTCTTGGCAGGTCGAATTATTATTATTATTATTATTATTATATGTTATGATTATTATTATTATTACATTATTATTATTATTATTATTATTATTATTATATTATTACTGGTGCTACTGGTATTATATTTTTATAAATAATTAAGTATGTATGTATATATACTGTCTTGTAAATACTTTAGTAAACTTGAAATCGTGCATTAAACAGTGCAATCACAGATATTACTGCGTGTCAAATAAACCCACTGCAAAAAAAAAAAATCCCAACAAGCTTAACCTTTAAGAGGTCAATAACAATTTTCATTCGATTTTCCCACAAACATATTGTTCCTTAAGGTCACATATTTAATCGTAAAAGAGTCGCGATTTAAATCAGGAGTGGTTTACCTTGCCGTGTTTCTCTTTTTATAGTTATTGGAAGGAGCATCAACTAAGAATACGAGAGAGAGAGAGAGAGAGAGAGAGAGAGGAAGAATAAATCTGGGGGGGTGGGGGGTTGGTTGGAATTAAAATCTTAACAAAACATATGTATTGTTCCAAACATTAATCCAAAAATATATCAATTAGGAAGCAATCCGTTCCCAAATCCACTTCTTACTGCAACGGCGCTTCCATAAACAACGCAAAAGTACTCTACATTAAATAAGATAACACAACTGAAACCAGACAAGGAATTCTTCATCATTAACGCAGTATATCAACTTGCCAAAGGCGTCGGACCGACCGCCTTAAAAATGCAACTCTCCTCCAAAAGATTTATGGAAGACAGAAGGAAAAACAATTGGTAAATCACTTTAAGTGGTGGAAACCGACCGCCAAGGATGTTTCAAGCGCTTCTTCCCACCATTATTTTCTTTTCATTCTTCTTCTTCTTCTTCTTCTTCTTCTTCTTCTTCTTCTTCTTCTTCTTCCCAGAGAATAAGTGTGGCGCTCTTTGTGGAAGGAAAGTGTTTTGTGAGAAGCCGCTTAGACCAAATAATCTGTATCACCGCAGGCGGTTTATCAATACTGTCCACACTACCTTCCTGATCTTACGGCCCTTTATTTACCTGCATGAGAGAGAGAGAGAGAGAGAGAGAGAGAGAGAGAGAGAGAGAGAGAGAGAGAGAGAGAGAGAGAGAGTTTCGACTTTTCGCCAAATCCTCAGTACATTTACCAAAGAAATATTCCGTTTCTATGCTAACTTTGAGGATAGAAATCATCAATTACTATACGGGGGACGCGGATGGATAACTAGAACTCCGCCAATTAACTGACCGGCATGCTCTAATGAGAACATGAAACGGGAAATTGCCCATCAAATCAAAGTAAATGACTTTACAAATGTAATGGGGGTCGACACGATTCTGATGAGACTTTGGTGTAAATGAACTGATGTTGAGTTCTTCCGTTCAGCAGCTCATATCTTATTCAGCTATCAGATAGAGGAGTGCAGTAGTTATGTGTCTGGAAACATTGGAATATAAAATTTAGGCCCAAGGCCAAGCGCTAGGACCTAAGAAACCATTCAGCGTTGAAAATAATGTCGAATCAATTGTCAGGTGGAATGTAAGATGGAAGAAAGAGGAAATGAATGAAAGTATAGTAAAAGGAATTAAAGGGGTTGCGACCAGGGGGGCTTTAGTAATGCCTACACTGCTCCGTGTGAGGTGCATTGATGGCGGCCCCCTACGGGTATAGTATGTCTTGCTTTCTTCACTATGTTAAATTCACGATTCTGGCGAAAGGTCTTAATGGACAATACACGAGAATAAAACATCACTTGTCAAAAGGAGCAAAAAGGAATCTTTAGTAAGGCCTACAAATACCATATCACATTCAAGAGCAAATTTACAACTGGCAGCGTATGAAACCACTAAACGTAATTTTGACAGATTGGATTACATGAACCTTCAATGTAGAAGGAATTGAAGCGACGTGATATTTATATCCGGATGCAGCAATGAAGAGCTCAAGGTTGTTTATTCATTATGATCTGAGGAATGTGAAATGGGGCGAGAGGGAGGGGAGTTCATATTTTGTATATCTCATCGTTTAAAACCTAATCTGCTTATTGATACTTTTTTTCTGTAAGGTTTAAGGTTAAGTAAATTATTACGCCAAGTGTTCGCTAAGATGTTCATTTAAAAAAACCTGAAGATGAGTCATATATGAATTACTTTTGAAAGAGATTAAGGAAGTTTACATTCATTAAAATTAATTTTACTACACCGAACGAGGTCTACTGACAAGAATTCCACTATCGCGCTGAAGAACTATACAGTTAATAACTATTTACAAATATAAATTTAAATAAGGATATTATTATTTTTATTATTATTATTATTATTATTATTATTATTATTATTATTATTATTATTATTATTATTATTATTCAAAACGTACACGAATCCATACAGAGAAAGCAGTCTTGCAAAGTTAGATGCTGCAAATCCCAAAAGAAAAAGCACGAAAACAACAAAACTAAAATAAAATTCCGACATAGACAAAACAAACTTATAAATACTTTTAGGAACCGGAGTTAACTTCAAATCGGATAAAGGACGCAAATGATTATAACGCTAAAATAGCCCGATCGACTTCTAAGACTTGCGAGCATTAATATTCGTCAACAATACCGGGAAGGATTTTATTTTCTAGGTTAGAAGTGAAATGGCCAGGTTTCTTGAATTATTAAAATAGTATGTTAAAGATACAGAAGTATAAAGGAATGGGTTTCACTGAAAAGTGAAAATCAGTAATGATCAGTTAAAATATTGTGTACAGGAACTATGAAAGAACATTTTAAAGCTTTCTCTATGTATTTTGTCCCCAAGAAGGTGACTGGTATGCCTGAGGGCAAAGTCAATTCTTTAAACCGAGTAATATACGGGTCATAGTAAAGTTGTACCAGAAGGTTGCGGGCTATTCTCTGCTATGTTAGAGGTGAGGGATGCAATTTATGGCGAAACAATTAGTGGTAACTTTTGCTTATGAAGGAATGTTGACGGTTAAGCAGTACCGATGTCGCTTTCTGCCAGCCCTTGAGATTCCGTACAAAGTAGTTTCACAAAGAACTGTCAATATGAAAAATCTACCAACTTTTCCCTGCCATTTTAACAACCTCTTTAATAACCTTCCAGTTCCAAAATACAAGCAAGCATACGAACAATTATCCAAGTTGTATTTGTTTGTGAGGCGGGATAAACATAATTCTGCCTCAAATTGTTCCTATTTTAGGCAAAAATTTAAAATTACGTAATATCCAGTTCACTTACTGATATATAACCCATACTGCAACTGACGTGTTTTGTGTTGACGTAAAATAAACCAGTAACATTTAATCAGACTGCATAAGATCACCATCTGAGGCAGAGCAACTTTGATATATGGAAGCAAGTAAATGATGGAGGGCCATAAATTTTTTTCTTTAAAATCAGTAACTTGAAACTTATATGCCTACTAACAAAGACAACTGGAATAAGGCCACCTTAAATTTGACAAAGAAATTTAACAACTGATTATTTGATAAGGAATGATACTCTCAAATGCTCTTTAACCTCTGTGTAGAGAAAATAAGAGGAAAATTACTTAGAGAAGGAAACTTTCAACCGAGCTTCCAAATCATTGTCTATAATCTTTAAGCTATATGGAGTGACAAACACTATATGGCGGCATTGTTTTCTAGCAAGGTTACACTAGTTCATTATCTCTTAGAAAAAGTACCAAGCAAAGACAGAAGAAAAAAATTTAGTAAACGCGAGAGCAAGCTTGCATGAGTGATTGCTCACGCTTACAATTAAAACTACACACTTTTATTATATATACCAAAAGCAGTGCAATTTTCAAATGTCTGTGGAGATTCGAAACCCGCAAATTGGAATAGGGTGACTAACTTACATCAACAGGTAATTTATACAAGTCACTTACCTTTAGCCAGGATTCGTACCTATGTCATTTGAGCTAGTATATGGGTAGCGGTAAACCTATACATTCGGGCATCAAGAGAAAGGCATGGATTAGAATCATGCCTGGGTAGGTGTAATTAACATATATTCCCTTTGTTATCCCTAAAGTATAGTGATTTCATGGGAAATTGTTTTATTTAATGTATCCCTCTGCCGATAAAAGCATAAAAATATTAAAGCCTTAATGATATTAATTCCCATTTACTTTTCATCTGACCTGAAAGCAGCTTTTATCGTCGTTCAATAGAATTAGAGATATTCAAAGAATCCAGTGAATTAAAATCTAGGAACATCTTTAAAAAATCTGCTGCAAAAAATAAGAAAAAGTGACACATTTCACTCCTGATCAACCAAACACCATGATATCGAGTTAATTAGTTTATTACGGGTTCTACAATCAAATGAATTAATTGAAAAAGGGTAACAGCAATAAGCTAATGTACTTTGACACAACAAACTCTCTCAAGCTATTGGCCAACCTCTTGCGTCTTTGATCGGTTATAATGAATTCAGTTTAGTGCATATATCAACAAATATATAGAAGTTTACCAAAAATACATATTTCGGAACATTCCCCTTCCTATGATGCTTCTGTGTCTAATATAGTTCATGAAAAAAGAAAAGAAATAAAACAGGCAAAGAGTCGACTACGACCTTGAAAAAACCCGACACCAATTGTAGGATCTCTACCCTTCAACAAAACACCCTCCTTCCTCCTCCAGGGGTAGTACCGTTAAGCTAAAACCCTTTGGCGGCAAAACCAACAACCCACGAGGTTACGATCAAATTCCCCAACAACCTTCACGAGATTCCCCAAGGAGCTGACTTCCAGGACTCCCAAAACCATGGTCTTTGAACCTCGACCTCAGGTTCAAGATTTACCTTCATTATTCAAATTTCAATAGGCCTACTGACTGACATATATTTGGAACTGCTTATCAACCATACTCCTGGGAATTTTAAGCTGGATGGATAAGCGTAAAAAAAAATTCACAAAAACTTTAAAATAAAAGGATCAAGTTTATACCTAAGGACGGAACCAACTAAAGTGAGGACTCGTGACACTATGTCAAGGACACGGGTGTTTTAGCGAAATTCAAATCTTGTGTAACAGTACGTAATCTAAAGGTAGCATACATTGAAGTTCTTACTCTGTAACAAAAGTAAAATCTGCACCAGAATGTTTTACACTTCCGAGAGATAGGGAAACATGAATTATTCCAACAGCATTAATAATTATCATTTTTAAATGTAAGAAGACATAAGATTACAGAAATATTTGTACACACACATATACATATATATATAACATATATATGAAATGAACCCGAAACTTTTAAAGGAAATAGCTCAGGTAGACAAAAATGACACTCGCAAACACACACATACTATATATTTATATATACATACACACACACACACACACACACACACACACACACACATATATATATATATATATATATATATATATATATTTATATATGGTATGTGTGTGCGTGCGTGTGAAATATAGTATTATACGAAAATTTATGTAAATCCGAATTTTCTTTTTTCTTGTAAATTTTGAATGGTCCGAAGTGATGAAATGAACCTGAAACTTTTATAGGCAATAGCTCATGTAGATGAAAATGACACACACAAACACACACACACACACACACACACACACACACATATATATATATATATATATATATATATATATATATATATATATTATACATGTGTGTGTGTGTGTTTCTGAGTATGTGCCATTTTCATCTACCTGAGCTATTGTCTTTAAAAGTTTAAGGTTGATTTCATTCCTTTCGAACATTAAAAGTTTACATGAAAAAAAGAAAAAAAGTCCACACTTGTATCAATTTTCGTATAATACTCTAATTTCCCAAGCTTAGTAATTTCACGAATCCATGTATCTTGAAACTTTCAAGAGAAAAGTAATATATGAAAGCTGAACATAAAACTAAAAAAAAAAATAAAATAAAATATTCAGCCTGATATCTTTCATTGATTTCTTATTTCATTCCACAATTATCAACATATGATTTTTACCTCTATATCTTATGACTCATTTTGTCAATGCATTTGACTTTGGCATCTCATTAGCAATCATCATTGTCAGGGTCCATAGAAATAAGTTTAATCATCACTAAACGATATATCTAATGACACCAGCATCCTTTCATGTCTGAATAGTATGTATTTGCCTAGACTCTCGTTATCGTCTCTGAGGTAAAGCTCAGGTGTGAAATGTACCTTTTAAATTTTATTCAGAATAAAGTGCATGAAGAGTCTTAGCTAATAGCATGTTTTACATAACGTTCTGCATACAGACTGAAAGCTGGAAATATTACTATCTTAAAAATTAAAATGTGTGGGAAGACAAAATTGTGAATACCTAAATAACCGACTACTGTCCATGTCAATGTCAAATGGACACCTAATAGACTGGAACTATCCTATAACCAGTCACAATGAGTATATATAATGTTCCAGAGAAAAGCGGCATTGACAAGATACCAGAGCCTGCTGCTGCTGTAAACGTCTTGATTCTCCAAACTCGATTAGATATTATAACATTTATACATTTTAGAATAAATTATAACGATGTATGATTGATATATATATATATATATATATATATATATATATATATATATATATATATATATATATATATATATATATACATGTGTGTGTGAGTGTGTGTGTATAATACTCACATACGCACTCTCGTCCTATATACGTGCATTATATATATATATATATATATATATATATATATATATATATATATATATATATATATAATACTCACACAAACTTAAAGTTAATATTTCAGTCTAATGAATCCTGCCTTGTCATGGAATATATACAGCTAAAAACTTAAATTTTTCTATATTAAAAAGATTCTCACGCCACCAAAAGCGAGAGATAGACTGGCCTTTTTCACGCAGAACATGCGAGAGATCTCATCCTTCTCTATTCATAAGTGACCTAAACTTGTCAATCATCCCTGGGAATGTGGTCACAGGGCGTTGGATTATTCACTGACTCCGACGCCTCGAGTCAACCTTGACCATTAACGTTAACCTTGTCTTCTGAGGGACACTGTGTTTCAGGTGATAAAAGGCAGCGATTCACATACAATTACCTTAACACACAAAGTGGGAAGAATAATGTGAGGAAGTTATGGTTTTTTGAATCGCTACTTTCCTAAAACTTACAACAAAATATTTTTTTATACAATCAGGAATAATTCATTCATTCCGATCAAAATTCTCTCTCTCTCTCTCTCTCTCTCCTCTCTTCTCTCTCTCTCTCTCTCTCTCTCTTCTCTGGCGTGTTTATATATATACTTATATATAATAATTATTATAGTAATACTTATATATATATATATATATATATATATATATAATATTATATAATATGATATAATATTATATTACGATATTTATATATATATATTATTTACATATAATATTACTGTATTTAGTATTAATATATTATGTTATGTATATATACATATTATATATATATATATATATTTACATATATATACTGTATTTACGTATATATCTAATGTATATATATAACATAATTTATATATTATATTTACGTATATATATATTATATATAATATATATATATCTATATATAGATTAATATATATATATATCATATATATTAATATATTATATTGTATGATTATATATATATACATATTTATTATATTTATATATATATTTATATTTACATATATATACTGTATTTCGTATATAGATATATTCTATATATACATCTTTATATATAATATAGTTACGTAATATATATATATTAATAATTATTAATATTATATAATGATATATATTATTATATATTATAATAATATATTCTAAATATTAGATATATATCATATATATATCGGGTGTGTCATAAGCCTACGCTGATTATATGTACTTGGTTTCGTACAAGCAGCATGCTAAAGCACACAAGCTTTTGTTGCACATGCACAAAAAATTAAGTAGAAATAAGTATTTACACATGTACAATTGAGATTGTTAATGTAAAATGATTTACTGCGCATTGTCATGAACACAACTGCTTCCTTCTATCTTGATTATGAGGGAACAAAAAACAAAACGATGACTTATAAAGAGTTTAACACTTTGGTTTACATCACTACATACTCTTAAATACACGAATACACACAATTATATATTCAGAATCAGTGAAATGTATGTATTTTCATTCTTCAATATTAAGCAGTTTCATTTAACAGGAAGTGAGTAGAGAGAAAATAAGGCAATGATCACTGTCGCTTTCATATCCTAACAGCTGAATCGTGGAAGAACAAAAGGAACAGAAAACTACTACAACATCAGTTACTTTAAAAAACACTTGTACAAAAGGCTTACCAGCATTGCTCTGAACCCCATACACACAATACGTCATTCACCTTCATCTTACAGTCTCCTCCATATTTTTTCTCTACTTTCCTCTCGTAATATTACCAAATCATACACACTTTCCACGGTGCTCTTCATTATTTCCAGATGATCTATCCACCTCAAAACTTTT
>NC_061092.1:37923384-37935884 GCF_015104395.2 Macrobrachium nipponense | reverse complement strand
TATATATATGTATATCATATATATGAAATGAAAGAATCATACTGTACCTAATGTATTTCACAGAGAACATAAACATTATTAACTAAGGTTAAACGGAATCAGCCCCCTGGATAAACCATCATGAGACGATTATAAAAAAAATTACCGTTGAACCCTACAAAAATACAAAGTCATGTTACTGTTCAATATACGACGGAGCATTGCATAATTACGGGACCTTCATAAACTTACTTACGAAATAGCACTTACAGAGCTAACAGCGGATATTTTCAAACTATTAACTAAATGTTTAATTTGGTCTGCATACGAAATGAAATTCAAATTTGGAGGTTACAAAATGCATGATACTTTGCTCATGAATAAATGATGAAATCTTAAACATCCAATTGAGAAAGTGTGTGAATGGGAAAAAAACTGTGCATTCTCTATAGCCGAGAATGCATTATGCAATTGAGGAACGACTTGAAATCTTAAATCAAGAGACATTCATATCACAAAAAAACAGTATCATAAAGCTAAGAAAAAATACTGGTGAAAGGCTTTAAAACAAGAGTATGATCCAGGCAAATGACATGGATATATTTTCTCAGAAATAGATTATATGACAACGAACACATTTCGCGATGTGTGCGGGTATTTATGCAAATCAAAATATCATTAAGACAGAATATCCAGCGTTCAAAGCTTAAAGTCTCGGAGAACGTCTTCAATAAAATGGACTCTGATATCTTAGGATATTTATCCGATATGGGGAATTCTAGGCAAGACATGGTTTGGTTGCTGTTCCGTTACATCCTCCGTGACTCAACAAACATCCTTAACAGCCACCTTACGGTCTATATTTAAGATTCCATTGCAAGTGATTTCAGTAATTGTGGGAAAGTCGCCAGAGGAGACCACAGTTTACTTACATACTGGGCTGGGACTGAAGTAGGTCTCCATATGATATATATTATTACGTTGACACACTTTTTATGGGACCTGTTTTCTAAACAAAATAATCTGTGTATCGTCGAATTTTAAGTGAAGCACTAGAAAAATTAATTCAAAGTAAGAAATTAAGTTAAAGTAAGGCGCAAGTTGAATTATTTCAAAGTACGGACCTAGTTGAAACAATTTAAAATAAGAAGCAAGTTGAAATAATATAAAGTAAGGCGCAAGTTTAATTAATTTAAAGTAAGGCGCAAGTTAAATGAATTTAAAGTTATCCATGAATTTAAAATAATTGATGAATGTTAGGTAATCCGGGAATGCAACGAAATATCTATATTCATATTTATGTAACGAAAAGTATACGTGTACTGTTACTATAACGGCAATGTGTCTGGCACATTTAGATCGGCAGTCGACATACTATAAGTAAAGTAAAAGGTGAAATAGAAGGCTGAATTGTGGGCGCAGTTAGGAGCCGAAGGGATGCTGCTAAAAACGTTTTATCCACTCGACAGCGAGCTAGCTATAAATCAGACAGTTCCATAGTTTTATTTGTGAATACTCTATAAATACAGTCTACACCCGATCGTTAAGCAACCTACAGATTCACCCTACCTATATATGAAACAGGATTTTCCATTTACCAAGGGAACAATACGACGTAAGAGCAGAGAGAGCGATAGACAGACAGAGAGAGACATAAGAAAGATAGCCAGCCTTATTTGTCAATGTCCAATTACAGCCCGTAAAACCGAAACATAATTCGATAACAACACTATTTCCGGAAGGATATGCAGTATTCAGCAAAAAATTTCTTTGTCGGATGGAAGTGATGTACTGCCGCTTGGCAGCAAATCTGGCTGAATGACTGTGTTATTGCGCAAGATTGAGATTGCAGCTTTGCCATGAGGAAATGGCTCCTTAAGTATGATTTTCTCTTACGCTTACCTGACAAAGCGTCTTCTCTGCTTTCGTTGTCATTCCGCAAAATGTGATATTGTAAAAATTTCATTTACAACATTGGAGATCAAATCACTGTAGCCCTCAAACCTCTTTTTTTAAGAGAGAGAGAGAGAGAGAGAGAGAGAGAGAGAGAGAGAGAGAGAGAGAGAGATCGGCTAATCATCGAGTTCACAATATGTGGGTAATCCTGACATTATCATTTTACCTATTAGTTTATTTGCCCAGGATTCGTTTTTTTTCCTCCACGCAAAGTCATAATCAGTTGATGACAAAAATATTGTCTTCCGAGACAATATCACACACCCGCATTTAAAAACCTCCATCCCTTATATAAATCTAAGGTATTATTTCATACTGAATACAGGGGGTTATTTCTTCAATATAAGTTTGTTTTTTCTCGTAAACAAATGTTTGTTTTCTGTCAGTTCGTATATTTATAGTATAATATATTTATTTTTTCTCTAACACTAATTTTTTATCTTAACCAATTCACACATTTCAGGTATAATTAACTGTAAATGCCTTTATCCATTACTCACTCATTTATTCCATTACACTCTTAAACTTTTCAAATATTGATATTCCTTACAAGTACTACACAATTTGTTCATTTTTTAGTTTGCCATCATTTTGATCTGATTTATTCAAGTACTCTTGAATACAATTGTAAATTTCGGAACAATTCCACATTCCAGCTACCTCTGACGGGTCCCTCATCGCCGAGTTCGACCAGAAGGGCCTTCGAGGACAAGTCGGGTTTCTGCAGGTTACCGACGGCGAAGTGATTGTGGCTGCAAGTGTGAAGGGCACCACGAAGGGTGAAGTGTTCGTCTGGAAGATCTACGACCTTCCTGTGGCTGCTTATGAAGAGTGCGTTGCTGCTAACTACGGCGAGGAGTGAGTAACATTAATTTAAAAGTGAATATTCAGGTCGACATTTCTATTCTACTAGCTCGCCCCAAACTTCTCATCTGGAGAGAGAGAGAGAGAGAGAGAGAGAGAGAGAGAGAGAGAGAGAGAGAGAGAGAGAGAGAAATTCTTATCAATGGTGCCAGACATTTCGGAAACCGTTTTATTAATTAATTTAGGATTATATTTTATGAAATTTAGGCTGCCAAACCAAACACTGGGGCAGTTTCAGCGCTAAATAGAGTTAATAGCGGGTTGAGCATCAAGATAAATCGATTCAGAAAATCAAGAAAATGAAGCACAAGGGTCTAAAGATGGAGTTGGGATGAATCACCACAATTGCACTAATTGTAATAGTGAGGTCGGGCGCAAGACTTACGACAGGAAGCGGGAACGAAGGTAAAGTAAAAGGCTAAATGTGGGTGCAGCTAGGGACCGAAAGGATGCGGCAAAAACCTTTAGTAATAATTCCAGTGCACAACGCGAAATACGTAACGCTACCAGCCCCCCCCACCCCCACCCCCCCCAAAACAAAAACAAAAACGGACTGCTGTATTCGATAGAAGTTCAGTTACAGAAGCTATTAAACAACTTCTCTTTATCTTACCAAAGTTCATTCTCTAAACTTTCTAAAGCCGAAATTAAATAGACCATAAAAATGGCAGGGTAACATTTTAAACCTAAAATGACATGTCAAAATATCAGTTTCACACTATCAAAAATTCACCAATTTAATACGGGTCAAAATTCAATCACATATTGCTGGAACAAATTTATCAAAAAAATTCAGCTCTTAGCAAACTCATAGACAAAATGAAAATACCATGAAAGAGGAAGAGATACGCTAACTTCATATTTCCAACATATTCTAAAATCCAACATCTTCAAAAACAACTAAAGAATGGCCGCTTTCGAAAAGACATGCCTTAGAAAAGAATAATAAAAAAGCACTAAAATTCTATACGGTTATTTGTACCGTAGGATTTTGTAATGTGCGACCATGTTCCGGATGCAAGTGCATCGGGTAATGCCACTTTCCTAACCCGTTAAAGAGCTCTTTCATTGCGTCAGTCAATGAGGTCATCTCTGTCGCGACCGGATATGTCAGCGTCTCGTGTCAAGGTGCGGCGGAACATTCTGGGAGGGAGAACATGCCAGGTTAAAGGGATTCCATTATGCAATATGTACCTCATTAACAAGATTCATACTATATATATATATATATATATATATATATATATATATATATATATATATATATATATATATATATATATATATATATATGGTTTATTTTCTTGAAACGGGGTTGCCCGAGCAAATTAACCTTCCATGTAAAAGCAAATTTTTCTTCTTTCCCGACACACAAGCAGGAACATATTTCATTGCTTAGTTCAACACTGACAAAATGGAATATTTTGGATGTCAGGTCAAATTATGCTGCTGACGGCAGTCTTGTTACCATTGGACCACAAGGAGAATACGCACACACACATATAAATACATATATAAATGTATATCATATTTAATATATATTATATATATCTATGTATATACGTATATATAATACACACATATACATATATATATATATATATGTGTGTGTATGTGTTCGCGTGTGTGTATACAGAAAAATCAAAAGACATTTTTTTCTGTACTGTGCACTACCACAATTCAATGTGTAACAAAATGATGGAAACATTTTTAAGTAAAAATTTTGATTTGGAAAGCAGCACTCCCATGGTAACAGCAATTGGTGTGGGAGAACAGGAATGTAAGAGAATGAGATAGTAAATTCATATAACAGGGGGAGAGGGGAGAGAGAGAGTTGTGGTGCTGAGAAATTATTAGACAAAAGTATTGTTACAGGCAAATCGCCCAAGATAAAACCAGCAAATTTTTACAGACTGATGTGCATAATAATTGTCTAAGATCTCAAAAGTATAACCGATTTCCCCCGTTGACTCACAATCATATGACTATGATTGAAACTTAACTATTGCTGTCAATTAGCATAACAAATCCCCCAAATTGTAAGGCGACCTGCTAATTTACAAACAACTATAACGCTATGAACATTTTCCATAGGACAGATCTTCAAGATGGAGCCAACAAAATATACTAGACATTTGGAAAAGGAGATTGACCTAACTGCTAAACGCTTCATGTTTAAACTCAGGCATGAGTGGACGCGCAAACACATACATACATAAGAAACATACATACATAAAATACATAAATGTAAAATTGATGGATTACAACCCTTATAAAGATAAAGACGGCAAATCACGTAGTAAAAACATAAGTAGGTACTTTAATAAAGATTATGAAATGTTAGCACAGACTGAAAATAATCCTTCAAAGCACTTGAAAACTAATATTTCATAGCGTCACGCACATCACTCTGACTCTTATAAATAGAAGAGAGAGGGTACTTCTGTAGTAACAAGTAATGACTTCGCCGAGCAGCTTTTTGACCATTGACTGGCTAAGTAGGGTCGAGGGTTATCGCAAAAAGATTTCATGCAGGGAGAGATATTTCTCTATCATTATAAGCTCCTTGAGTCATGTGAAAGCTAACATTTGACAGATGTCCTCATTTCTTTCCTTACATGTGTATGTTTATATGTATGAAATGCCGTCTGTCTGAAACGAAAAATCATGGGAAGTAAAATGAATCAAATCCTAAGTGACTGGTAATGTGAATCTTTCAACTTGAAATCATTATCATCTTAAGGACTATACTTGGAAATACTTTAGACACTTTGTCACAAATTACAATCCTACAAACGATTTGCAATACATTTCGGATGTTTAAAATTGGTATTCTCTTTTGATTTAGAACTACATATATTCTAAATATGCATTAAAAACGTTATCCATGGGATGTTTACGATCCTTTAAATCATTTCAATTACAAATGAGTCGGAATTACAAAAGAACGAATGTAATGGATAAAATTTACCTAACTGTACATGGCGAAATTCGCGATATAAAAATTCAGAATATAAATAGACAAAAAATTTAGGTAAAACTCTAAAAGCGGTATCATGTTAAAGAATCGTCACGTAGATGATTGCATTACACGAAATCTGCTCACTTCACACTTTAATGGAGAGAGAGAGAGAGAGAGAGAGAGAGAGAGAGAGAGAGAGAGAGAGAGAGAGAGAGAGAGAGAGAGAGAGAGAGAGATTGCTGCTGTTCTGTCAATCTGGCAGCATTTCAATAACAGCTCTTGTCTCATGCAACAAAAACAGTCTCGTCCGGAAATGCGGTAGAGATGTTCAGGAAATGAGATGACTTGTATGGACTGCACTGCAATTGCTTGCGTTTAGGCTCTGCATACAATATTGCATAAAAGATGCAACGGCCAGGTCTTTGAATGCTGGAATAACTTGACATGCTTTTGCCGGATGTTTCTCAATCGAGATGTCTTTACTAACAACAACAGAGAAGAAGCGCCTAAAGAAAATTGTTAAGTTTTAGATATTTCTGGGAGGCAATTAAATGACCTCTGCAAGCATTTGCTTGATCCCTACAATCACATGAAGCCAACTGATCAAAAGTGACGTTATGAAAAATATACAGGTTAAAAGGTCCCCAGGGAATGAAAGAAGAATATTGGTTATAGTCTTTGAGATCCCCTAAAAACTTAAAACTAATATTCAACAAGAAAGAAAGACAAAAAAAATTGGTTACGACAGAAATGGAAAGAGGCTGTAAAAAAAGTCGTTCTGTGCCCAAATTTCAATACAATTAATATCTAACAAGAAAGAAAAAGAAACAAAAATGTTATGGCTAAAATGGAAAGGGGAGGTAAGAAAGTCGTTCTGTGCCCAAGTTTCCTGCCCCAGTGATCACGACAACGTTTTACGTTTCCGCTCCTTCAGGATGCTGCCGTAACGGGTGGTGTCAAAAGGCTTGGTCCGCCTTTTATTTCCGAAAACAGACAGTGTGTATTTTGACTGCAAATACCCCGTATTTTCCTTTTAGCAACTACTTGAACTTGCAAGAATTATAGCATATAATGTGTGTGTGTGTGTGTGTGTTCAAAAGCAAACCTTCTGAGGAAAATTTATTTCAATAAATGTAATACATGTGAAATATATGAGATATGCATGCTTAGAAACTTCACTTCAAAAATCAAAGTTAGTTTCATATGTTTAAATTCAAAGAAGCAAAATGTGACCTTCCACATGAAGGTTTTACCTCAAAATTCTTTCAATCTACTGTAAAAATATATCACCTTCCTTTTGTTCTGTTCTAAATTCGAATACGATATTCCCTTACTTTTCCATATTTATGGCAGTTTCTTATTAATTACATATTGGACATACACAGTATCGAACCGGGAGCTTCAGAGATTAATAAGACTTTTTTTTGTATCATCTCGTCCTAATCTTATGTTATTTTAAGAATAAATTATGCACACTGCACATACACACACGCATATATATACATATATATATACACACACAATATATATATATATGCATGTATATATATACATATGCATAAATTGTTTCTTCCACCACTCCAGCTTTCATTTCAGTTATAAAGGATCTGGCAATCGCAATTTCCGGTTAAGAAGCTTCACCTTTTGCTATTTAACGGCTCTGTATATTATAACCATCTCACGATCTCACATAATTTATGTTTATCGTGGGAAACAATTGGTTGCAGATGGCCTAGAATTAGTATGTCACAGTTACCTGAAGACTAAAATAATATGAAAATTTGCTTATTTCCAAACCTATAAATGGAAATCTTAGGATTATGGCATTCTTCTGTCGTGGATTAATTGCTGAGGATCGTAATTTTTCATAAGTGTAGAGATAACGTCTTTGTTTCGTCATAAAAGGTTGAGAAGTGTAGAAATGTATTTGCAAATCGTTAGTCACATCCGATGGTAATGTTAGTTTGCCCTTTGAAATGACTAACGATATTAAAATACATTTTTACACCTCTCAACCTTTTATGACGAAACAAAGACGTTATCTCTACACTTGAGAAAAATTACGATTATCAGCAACTATTCCACGACAGAAGAATGCCATAATCCTAAGATTTACATAGATTTTTAAATAAATCAATTCAAAGATTATTTTCCATATCTATTGCAGTTCTTATTTATTTACATACTGTTATGTAATTACATATTGTAGTGCATCCTATAAAGTTCAAGTAACTGAAATTACTTGAACTTACAGGATTGTTAAATTAAAACTACCTGAAGGATGATTAACTGGGAGTTCAGCCATGAATATCTTGCGTACTGCTTTAGCACCTCAGCAACAACAATAACACAGATATAAGCATATACAGATACTCACATTTCATATCTATCTGCAACACCGCTTTCTTTTTATGTATTGGTTTATAAGCACAATTGATGTTTAGGCAGGTTGCTAAATATTTTCTAATACTGCCTTTTTATGTACAGTTATTTAATTTATTTTTCGAAATAATGTACAGCAATATTTGTAAGTACATCATGCTATTTATTGTAATAACACATATTTATTTTCATTTTTGAGTATTTTTTCATTGGCTGATATGCATGCTTAAGCGTGATTTTTATGATAACTTTCTAATAAATTCGTTCCCTTCCTTTCTTACTGGTTACTATTTATACAAAGCAAACTGAATTGAAACGCAATTTCTTTAGTATCGTAAACATGGCATCCGCAAGGAAATACCCTATAGAGACCTACATTCCCGTCATTTAATAACTAGTCAGTACCTCCGCAGGGTGTCGATTTTCTTTCTGATTTTTATATAGTTCGTTAATTTTAGCCGCACGGTATAAAAATCCAACAGATATTTATAAAAATTGCAATTGTAACACTTTTTTTTCCCTTCCTTTCAGGTTACTGGATCTGAGCGACATCCACGGGCTTCTCGAAGCAGACACGGTCGTAGCCGTTGGAAACCTGGACTTATCTCAGTTTGTCGAGAGACCCTTAGTTCTGAAGTCTTTAACCACGTTCAGGGTAGTGTGCGGCACTCTCCGGCCAACTGCACCTACAACTACCTATGTGGCGAAGTTTATAACTTCCGTTGCTGGTAGTATGGTATTTCGGCAGGTACGGTCTTTTGGAAAAAAAAATAAATAAATAAAAAAAATAAAAGGCCTTTGATGGCTAGGAATACAGCATAGAGCCTCGCCTTTCTAAGGTTCTTCCAGAGAAATTGTTCTTCGTATTGACTATCCTTACTTCAGAAACTAAATATCTTCCTCACAGAGCCAGTGACTACCCTTGTTCTATCCTAATTAAGCTTAGCTTGACTGCTACTCATGCAGATATAGAACAAACCTTTGAATTGATTGTAGTTAATTTTTTTTTTTACTCTGGAAGCCTCTGTAACATCAAATAAAAAATTGTGCCAAGATAACAACAGCTACATCTATATTTGGGTGATCTACGTTACAAAATGTTATACTTTTCAATTTCTTTTAATAGACTGCCTATTAAATTCTCCCTGAAAATATAATCCACCTTATAATTTGTCAGGTGGAAGTAAACACTGGTTCAGTAACAGGCGTGAGATCTACTCTTGTATCCGTCAAGAAAAACATGAAGTCATCTTCTGAAGTTACGTGGACCCTCTTCAGCAGGTAAGGTCGTGATAATGAAGGAAATCCGAAAGAAACAAAGAACATTTCTCATGTTGAGAAAATGTTGCTCTTTTTCACTTACATATAGGTCCTTGGAAGAGCCGGTACTTTCCCATTACCTTTTTTATCTTTTCCTTAAAAATCAATATTCCTAAGTGTATTTACTAATTATACACCCATCAAAGGAGGCGAGCGGAGGGAAGTCCACCACCTATGGTGGGTCTTGGTAACAGCGTTGTAGACTTCACTGTCAAATGGTTAAACTATCTCATAATGACAATGACGACGATAAACTTTAATGGCCATGTAGTGGTGATAATGGTGATTAGGAATGAAGATTTAATAAAGTATTCAGTGACAATGCAGTGTTTTACACGGGTTACTAAACAATAACGACAAGTAAGAGCACATATGTTAATACAGTAATTTGAGAAAAAAAAAAATCGATGAAAGGTTTGTTATAGTTTACCATTCAAAAAACTTCATTTTCTATACTGCGCCCAGATTTCACTTTTTAAAGGACGTGTCTACAGCTTTATGGTAAACTATAGTAAAGCATCTCGACCTTGCTTAAGTCTATAATGTTTCGTATTCATTTTTTTTTTAGTCATATTACATTTTTATTTCATCTGTTTATATAATTACATGCAGTTCCAATCCTTACTAACGATTCTTTACTCTTTACTTTTGTTAACATCTTTGACAATATTTTATCAGAAACCTTTCTAATCGAACTCATGACCCCTCGTCTCGTTCTGAGGAAATATATACTAATTTAAGCAATAAAACTTAACGAACAATGACGCTGAATTATATTATTGAGTCAATGATACGCTTGCAGCGTTGTTTTTTTTATAACATTAAAATCAATTACTTTCTAATTTTATGCCTGCTTTCCCGTGCTTCGAATTCATGACTTACAGATTGAGATGAACGAATAGACTAAAGTGGTGATGATGCTATATATATATATCTAGATATATATATATATATATATATATATATATATATATATATATATATATATATATATATGAAGACCTTTCATGGAGGTACAATACAAAATATAAGTTCTTTGAAAATGTTAAAAATTCATATTACAACACCGAATTTCTTTGCTAAGCTCTTCCTTGAAACATCATAATTCACCGACTGAAATTGTTGCTTGCAATTTCTCATGACAGAATAACGTTGCCTACATAATTTACAGGAAGTACGAAACGGAAGATATCTCTTTGGGTCACATGAAGAACAGCTGCAGGAATCTTGGGCGCTTCCCGGGATCTGTGGTACATGAAGGACTCTCTCCAAGTCCTCTAGGATCCTCAGTGAAGAATGGAAAGCACTACCAGATAGAGAGGCTGCCACATTTACACAAGGTTAGTGCCCCGGAACATTTTCACTGTTTTCTCTCTCCATTATTATCATCATCAAATGCCAATTCACTAGAGATGAGAACTACAACAATTCAGTTCATTAACTGATGGTATGCGGTTAATGTGAAGACAATAATTTATATCTTAAGAATTAAATCTACCTTCTACTATCCGGTAAATATATAATGATAATCTTTTGTATCTGAGTTAAATATACTCTACGCTATTAGCTTAATACAAGGACACTAATTGGTATCCAAGAGTTTAAATATCTTCCGCTATTCGCTTGAAAAATTAATATCTTGAGAGTAAAATCTACATTCCCCATATTCATTTTGGAGTTCATGATTCTTGCTTAACCAGATAACTGTAAAATCATATCCATCGTTTTTCTGGCTGATGGATCAATTGCAAATTGCGTTTTTCTTTTCACTGACTATTCAAGGTTAACAATGAGAGATAATTTATTCAAGTTACTAGAGGAGGAGGAGGAGGAGGAAGCGGTTATTAAGTGAGGAGTATTTGCAATAAATTTCGGATTAGATTTATAGTCAAATAATTATGAAACAGTTATGGTGGGGTATTTCAAGACAAACATCGTGCAAACCTAATGATAGCATGGATAAAGAAGAAATAGGAAGGGTGAGAGTCTAAGACCTAGAAGGATCTCTGTTAGTAGCAATTAGAAGCTTTTAAAATACACGTCACCTTAAGCAATAATATATTTAGACGGAAATACGCGTGAAGTGCTGTGAAAGTGACTGACAATAACGAATTATGCCTCAGGGGCTGCTCCATATTTTCAAGGATGGAATAATGAGGGAAATGGAAATGTATGGAAATGTAAGCATTAGTTTTTGGACAATGAAGTATCTAACTTCCCTGTTTTGACCACAGTGAATTAAAGGAACAGCAATTTTCCTTATAAGGCAATGCAAAGCCTCCAATATGTGTCGCTGGGTGTGAAGTAAAGTGGTAGTTAAAAGTTCGTGAAAAGGACCACTTGGTAACCTTGGAACTCAGGTCCAGTCTCATAAACTTTTTTTTCTATCGATACCTAATTCGTCAAGGATTATTATGCAACACATTAAAATGCTTGCAACTGGTTAAGTGGCAATGCTTTTTTTATTAGAAAATGGGAGAAATTCTTAAGGACCCTGCCAACATTAGAAAATCAAATCATGTAGATCCGCTAAAGAGGAACATGTTATTAGAAGACAAACTAAACCAGTACTTAAGGAAACTTTAAAAACAAAAACAAAATATGCGAATCGCAGTACAAAGACTTCATATGCTACAGGGTCAAACCCAGGAGTAATGTACGATTTGCCAGAAATACACAAACCTGGTATACATCAAAGACCTTTCGTCTCTGCATATAAAATTCATACTTATCAACTGCCCAAATACATATTTCCTTATATTAATAAATATGCCAAGAATGACCATACATTAAAATAATTCGTATGACTTTTTTGACGAGTTTAAAGGTATGAAATTGCAGGGAAACAAATTTCATGGCCAGTTTGGACATTTCCTCTTTATACCAACGTTCCGAAGAGTGAAACCATCGGTATTTTAACGTCCAAAACCTATGATAACGATGAATGCGTTGGTACCTTCACAATGAAGAAATTTAGAAGAATGATTAAATTGGCTATAGACGACACTTACTTTTTATGAACAAATACATGGGTTAG
>NC_061092.1:37903384-37913384 GCF_015104395.2 Macrobrachium nipponense | reverse complement strand
AGCCTTGAGTCAGCATGGGCCCTTCCCCTTAGTAGTAAGGTGTTAAAGGGAGTAGGGGCTCTAGCGTGAATTTCCAGTCACTTCCAAAAATACAGAGATGAAGACAGGAGCAATGCGCTAGCCTAAAAATATTCGGAATAAGACTAAGAATCACCGGTGATCTCCCAGAAGTCAACATTTCCAGGAAAAGGGCAAGTACTTCTTTTTCTGCTTGAAAGTTTTATAAGGGTTCATCAAACTGCGAACACTGTCAGATATAAAGTTAGGAGTTTTCACCTCCTCTCAACATGAAATGTCTTTACGTTTTTTTATACCATTGAAAAAGACTAAAACATTTTCTCGTATCAACAAAACCGTCCTTGCACTTTAAAATTCAGTCTAACCTAAAATGAGAAGCTGAAGTTTATGTTCATTGAGCACTCATTGCCTACGTTTTGAAATCTTTATAAAGGAAAAACCCATTTTGTTTACATTGCCAAAATATGGCTGCTTTTCTTACAATAAAGGAATGATAGTTAGCTGTGTAGGTTATCCATATTTAAATTTCGTTGTAACACAAAAACGAGGAACGAAGTATAATTCTCAGACAATTTCGAAATATCTCGCCTCCTCCTCAGTGCATACAAAACCGAATTCTAGATATAAATTACCTTAAACAATTCATTTCCAAAGGACCTAAAATAGAACAAAGAATCTACTTTTGGGGTGATTTTACCAATATAATAATAGAAATAACTGATGGGGCAATTACGTTCTTGCTCTGTTCTTGTATTTTTCTTAAGCGATTTTCCTTTCATGTAATTTTGTGAGCGACTTGAAAATCAGGTTAGAGTTAATGCCTGCCCAAAAGTCGTTTCGAGCCCAAAGTGCTCTCTGGCTACCGTATAATAACCTTTTCGACAACTACCTAAATTAACCTATCATTACACAGCGGCTGGCATGTAAGGTGGGAAACTGATCTGAGCATATTACCTGGAAAAAAAGTATACAAACATTCGCATAACAAATTCTCATGATTTACACAAACGCCTTAAAGCAAATGTTCTGACGAGACCTTCCTTGTCTTGCAAGGGCGTGGAGTAGGCGTCTACGACAGCAGGTGGCGGGTAATGGGCTGCGCGGATTTAGTCAGCGAAAGCCCCCAGGTTACGGCCCTCGCAGTTTTCTCAGGAGAAGACCCCAGCGATATCTCGGGCATTATGCATCTCTCCCAATCCATAGACTCCATCTTCTCTGAAACGCAGGTGTATTTGCATCTATATCGAACTGGTAAGTAAATGACAGAGGTGATATGTGGTTCAGAGTTCACGTGCTCAGGCAGTAAATACAACGCGGCTTTGTTCCTGGGTGAGCTTGCAACTGTGTAATATATTTTATATATATATATATATATATATATATATATATATATATATAATATAATATATATATTATATACATAATATATATATATATATATATATATATATATTATACATAATATATATAATATAATATATATTTTATATATATATAAATATAATATAATATATATATATATATATATATAGATATATATTATATATATATATATATATATATATATATATATATATATATATATATATATATATATATAGTATTATATATATATATTATATATATATATTACTATATATATATATATATATATATATATATTATATATATATACATATATATATATATATATATATATATATATATATATATATATATATATATATATATATCTAATGCCTGTACATCATTACACAATGTTCGTGGAACAAGACAATGGAATATTGATTTATTATTAGCATGAATACAACTACCTACGTATACATATGAATTTTGTGTTAAGGTATGCTTAAACTAATAGAAGCTCAGAATCTCTCACTTAAATTTCAAAGAAACCTTAAGAACACTTCAACAAATAAATTTCGACAACTAATATCAAAACCATTTTCCTTAATACTGAAAGAGACAGGGTTCAGATGTAACAAAACAACGAAATATTTATGTCTGGTTCTCTTCCTTTGTTATCCAGTTGGATTCTCAGGAGAACAAAAATGACACCAGTTAAATAATTCAATTTTTAAATTCCATACCAATGAAATGAGAAAGCGAATGAGAGCTCGGGCGTTCTCTTATGTTTTTTATGTGAATTTAAATTCAAAAGCTAAAAATAAATATACTTTCACATTACCAAATCGAAAAGTAAAATTGTAAAAAGTTTCAGCGTGAAAGAAAATAAGAAATCATAAATTTTCCAGGTTTCTAGATGAAGATAAAAAATATTTCTTTCCATGACAACATAACCTTGACCTCGCTGATGCTGTGTCTCCGCCTCTCCTTTACCAGATGGAGAGGACACGAAAGGTCACAAATTCCACGTGCATGCTCGAGAGGTTGACAGGTCGGGACAGTGTGCTACAGCGGGAGGGCACTTCAACCCTTTCTCCATATTCCTACAAGATAAGTAAGCATCAAATTTAAATACTTTTCGGCGGATTTGGAAATCTGCGTAAAATGTGTGTGCGCGCGCGTGTGGGGCGTAGGGGGGACGCAAAATAGAGGTAATCTGATATTCAGACAAGACTGTTAACTTGCAATAGTCGTGATATAAAAAGCAGACACGTACATAATGTTTATGTTAATAAATACCTAAGAAAACAGAGACGAGCAGTGATGATTAAACACACACACACACACGCATATATACATATATATATATATATATATATATATATATATATATATATTATATATATCGAGCTACAATGTCCTTTAATATCTAATTCGCTCTACCTCGGAATTAATATATTTTCATATATGCTTAACCGAAGGGGAATTTTTCTCGATAATAGATTTGCCTGGACCAGGGCGCGAACCTATGGATCCTTTCAAACCCAGGAACGTCAGTGAAGCTTTTCCTACTACACCACCGCGAGAGGAAAAGCTTCACTGACGTTCCTGGGTTTGAAAGGATCCATAGGTTCGCGCCCTGGTCCAGGCAAATCTATTATCGAGAAAAAATTCCCCTTCGGTTAAGCATATATGAAAATATATTAATTCCGAGGTAGAGCGAAATTAGATATTAAAGGAACATGTAGCTCGATATATGTATATGAATCACGGAAATGTGATATGACTTATATATATATATATATATATATATATATATATATATCATAGATATATTTGAATATATAATATATATATATATATATATATATATATATATATATATATATATATATATATATATCAGTTATTGCCACATTCATACTTCAACCCACTTAATGGAGGATAAACCATACTTCAACCCACTTAATGGAGGATAAACTCACTGTGCACTAGAAATTCCAAGTTTACCACTTTGTATATCAACGCAGTAGGCTCGTAAGCAGCACA
Source organism: Macrobrachium nipponense (assembly GCF_015104395.2). Taxonomy (NCBI): domain Eukaryota; kingdom Metazoa; phylum Arthropoda; class Malacostraca; order Decapoda; family Palaemonidae; genus Macrobrachium; species Macrobrachium nipponense. The sequence continues at coordinate 37,909,970 of NC_061092.1, read as the reverse complement.
TCGTCCCCTCCACTCTCAACACATTGTGCCATTCCCTCCGCATACACACATACTATGTTGGGAGGAGGGGTAGAAAGTGATAAGAGATTACTGTGTGACAGGAGAATGTCAAGTGTTTAGAGCCAATTTTCATATTACATACTGTAAGAAGCGACCGTTAAGGACCAAATGTGGACCATTTCAAGGCAGAAAGATAGCGAGAGATCAAGAGATTACATGCGAGATAATGCGATGCCATCCAGGGTGAAGGTGTGATTGAGTGGCTGACTAGGATGTATGAGTTCTCTGGAATGGGTAAGAGGAATGTCAATTGCATGAGGGTAAAGCTGACAGAAGAGTCTGTAAGAATGATAGGGGTATGACTTCACTTAGTATAGACAAGGTATTTGGTAGAAATTTGATTGAGAAGGTATTTGGTAGGAATTTGATTGAGAAATTAAGAAGTATTTCTTCAAGAAGGCCAGGAGTTTCGATCAGGAAGAAGGTGCATGAGTGTAGATGCAAGGCAGAGTTGACTGGTAGTGAGTGGGTGATCGATGCGCTTTTAATGAGTTATCTTTGTTGAGATGTTAATATGCTAATCTAAAAGTTTCCTACAGATTAAATTCAGCAGCTGAACTATGAATGTGTCAGCAACCATAGTCCAGTCTTTGTCGCGTTGGAAGTAAAATACAAATACTATGAAAATTCTTCCAAATCTTTTTTTTTTCAACACCGCACTCAAGACATGACGCAACGACGCATTATGTTTTAATTCACTGTGTCTAACACCATGAGCATTAAACTTTAAAAAGTGGGCAAATAAAAAATTTCCACGTTAGGTAAAACGAAGTCAAGTGGTAATAATTCAATAGAAAAAAGTTTGAGTGATGCTTTTAAATCACTGATACGTGGAAAAACGAAAAATATTTTTTCCACAACAGCAGTTCACGCCGTACATTTGGTAGTTCAGGCAACATATAGATAAATTCTGTATTACTTCTAATGGCAATAATATCAAATGCATTTGGTCATATACGTATATCCATAAAATGATATTCAACCTATTGATCTATCGAGCATTTCACGACTTATGCAAGAATGCTCACAGTGCCACTAAGAGACTTTCCTATTTTATTCGTCGAACTGAAAATACACGACACAAAATGGTGTAGCAAGTGTTCCAAGTTTACAGATCAAACAGGTAAGTATGAACGTACTTCATTTTTATATAAATTTAAAAGGTATAAATTAATTAAAAACTGAATAATAGAACTTGTCATTTTGTGAGATATTTGAAAGACAATAAAAACTCAAGAGAATAAAAATAAGTTGTGGAGGGGTTCTGGACACTGGAAGAAATATTGAAAAAATGCAATATTCAGTCATGCTATGATTTCTATTTTTCATTTCATCAAAGGCTCTCGCTCCCCCCCCCCCCCCCCCCCCCACACACACAAATATATAAACAAAAATAAAATAAAAAATAAACAAAAACATAATAAAAGTTTTTTTTTTTTTTTTTAGGTATCAGACCAAACTTATGCAGAAACACTGATTCTTCTCACAAGCTGGATGTACAAATGTTAATCTATTCCTACTTCTGGCCAACTTTTACTCAGTCAGGTCTACTTTAACATTTTCCTTTTTCATGAAATAACTGTCATTTACAGTTGTAAATCTCATCCTCAACTATCATATTGTAAAGTAAGTTTTTGGTGGAAGAAATACTAATAGCACAAAGAATATAATGTTTAAAAATAAAATTAGCCTTTACAAATATAATGACACTCCCCGAGTGAAACAACTTAAGAGAAATATATTCAGCACAACATATACATAGCAATAAAACTGGCGATCTAAATATCTTTTAGAGTCTCAGATCATTCCCTACTTTCCAAGCGCTGACATTTACAAAAATACAGAGAGCTTACACTACGAAATCCAGTAAAAAAGAAAAAAAAAAATGTCGGAATGATTTCTTTCTGACATGACTAAGTTGCCTCGTCTGTTACAACGTGAATTGCCTGTCACTAGAAGTTCAGCCATTCCAGCTTTTTTTTTTTTTTTTAAACATGATAAAGGTTATTCAACAGGAGTGATTTAAGTAAGGTAAATAAGGCATAATTTCCTTTCAATATCTGAATAAACAAAATTAAAATATGCTAAAAAAAATGTAATGCGTCTTTGAAGGCGGTGCTGATAAAACGTGATTCACTATACTAACACATAAAATATATATTATAAAATATATATAAAAAATATATATATATAATACATAAATATACATACAAAGAGATGAGTATATATATATATATATATATATTATCATATATATAAATGTTTTATATATTATATATATATTAAATATATAATTATATTGATATAGCTCATCTCATGGTGGTTAACTTACTTTGTTAGTCCCTAAATTACACAGCTTTCCGAACGACAACCAATGGCATCTTTCAAGGAATTAAAAACCACAATACTTATGACATTCTTATTTGTGTTTTAGGCAGAAATTCAATGCAAGATTACCTAAAGAAGCTCATGAAGTAGGCGACCTGTCTAACAAATGGGGAGCAGTTACAATACCTGGACCACTAACTTCGTGAGTATTCAACCTTTCTTTTAGTCAATCTTCACTTATACGTTAAGAAGTTAGCGATTAAAAAGGCATTGATATAATCATCACCAAGAATGCTGAATTAAAAATCAAATTAGCAATAGGCTCGAAAGTTTTAGAACTAACATCAGAAAGAAAGTATAACCTCATTTAAGCAAAGCATGTAGTCAGTAGAATTAGCATATGAGATTATTAAGCAACAGATAAAGGATTCACGGCGGCGATATCCAGATTCAGGGTAATGAACAAATGAATAATGATAATAATTAGGATATGAATTCCGGAAATCAAAGAAAAATAAGTAAAAGTGGCTCCCCCCCCCAAAAAAAAAAAAAAAAATTAAAGGTAACAAATTGAAGAAGAATCATGAGATGAATGCCTCTCCATAAAAAATGGTTTTCAAAATCAGGGAAACCAGTTGTAAAACGACCCTGGAATTAAAGACAATCAATGAAATAATAACACTAAAACCTGTGAAGCAGTTGAAACGTGCGATCCATCAAAATTAAAGATAGCCCAGGCCAATATTGAAAGTAACCACGTGAAATATAATCTGAAAAGCCTTTGTTTGAAAGATATAAAATGTCCGAAAAAAACGTAAACGGACTATTACGTAATGAAAGTTTTAGCGACCTCTCCCTTCTACAGCTCTGTTATTCACACAGTCAACTATTTTATGAAGTCGAATATTATTTTTTCCGGTGCGACTGTCCTTTGTAAACAGGCAAAAATGTAAAATCATTTGTGACTTCACAGATTCTAGTTTACTTAGCACTTGGCCTACAAAAAGAGAATTAGTGAGTCATAAAATCTGTAATGGAAAAAATTAAGGCCGATATGAGTTTTAATCACTTCAGCTGGGACAGGATCGCTGAAATGGTCGTAGTCGATGCCTTACTTTAGGATATTATGTATTCTCTTCTAAAAGTACGATAGATTTCCATCTAACAATAGTCAATGCTGTTTACCTCACCGCTTAAAATACATTATAATTTAAAAAAATTAAAAAAGCTTCTATTTATGACCAAATAATTTAGATTGCATTACCTACTGCAAAACAAAAATAAGCTATAATTCAACTGGATAATCTCTCTCTCTCAAAACTAAGATACATTTTGTGTATAGCCGATAATCACTGGAATTTCACCTTTCGTTCCTCTTCCAGGAGGACCGACCTTTCTGCAGGAAGATACTTTTGGACGGATGCATCCTTACCGCTACTAGGGGAAGGATCAGTGCTCAACAAGGCTGTTGTGATTCACGCTCCTGACGGAGGCGCCGAAAGGGTTGCCTGCGCAAACATTGTAGTGAAGGATTTCGGGCGATAACTCATTATTATCCCATTCACTTTCCGTGCTTCATTTATTTAATGATGAAAAGTTAGGTCTTATGGTAAAAACAATGAAATCCATAAGGATGAAATTGGAAATAGTACTATAACTGAGGTACTTATAGACACTGCTTGCTTTAAGACGCTTTAAAAGTCTACAGACTTCTTTTAGAGTCGAAGACTGTTTAAATGCTTAACACTTACATGGTATAAATGCTTCAAGTCTACATTAACGAGTTTACGATTGTTTAAATGTTTTAAGAGAACTTACATACTTGAGACTTCGAGTGAATTTTGGCGTATTATTTACTATTATTTACGGATGCTCAAATTGTTTATGACTGTTTCATTGCTTTGAAACTCTTTCAACCGGATCCCGCAAGTAAGAAACCTCTGCTATTAATATGGCGGGTGAGGTTAGATTAGGGCAATTACTTTCATAAAAGATTAGATCATTGTTAATTCAAAATAACTTAGGTGCCATCGAGTTACGAACAAAAAGGAAAAAAGACAAATATATACGGTAGAGTCTGCTCTGCTGCAAGACTGATAAACAAAGCTGAATAAAGAGCATCATGCATGGTATATTTAGAGTTTAAGTGAAATAATTACAGCCACTTCAAATACATTCGAAATGTTAATCACGCCTAATATGAACATTAACTTATAAAATAAAGCCAGTAAAGTAAACCTAATAGCTTTTACGTAATTCATATATTTGTTTTGTCAGTGTTGCTAGCTGTTAATAGTGTTCAGTGTCTCTTGAAGCTTATTAAAGCATCACAAAGTTTTGCAGAGACATGCTGCTCTCGTGCCAATACTACAAGTTTAAGGTTACGGTAATATATTGTGATACAGCTCATAAGGAATGGAATGGACATCCGCTCTTCAATTGACCAAGATTATGATATTCACGCTCCCTCTTAGACTCGGCAGATTAATTGCTATCATAGCCTTTTAATAATAACAATAATAATAATGATCATGAGTGAAAACAGCAAAAGGAATAATTCTGGGAAACTAGAGCTTCCAATTTTTAGCTTTAGCCTTTTATTTTATTTATTGCTAAAATTATTTTGATCCTGCTTTAAACTATCACTGTATATAAATATTTTTGTAGCCAAAATAAATGCCTTAAAAATAAACAAAAGACTTTGTTTTTAAATTCCATTTCATAGCATGACGTAGTAAAATAATGCCAATAAGAGTAGACAAACAACTGACGAAACCATATGTAAATCACGAAAGATAACACTGTAATTTCATCTATTTCTACAACATGAATCAAACCATAGGTAACATCTTATCGTCCTTTGAGGCTTGTACTTTACCCATTTTTGGTCTCTATTTCGCATATGTTTTATTGTTTTCTTTGCCATATATGAACTTCAGAAGTATATTCGTCATGGTCCAAATTTTTCAATTCCATGAGGGAATCTTTGCCATGGTGGTTGTCTATGTTACGCACCATGTTTTGGGGAAAAACTGCATACTTGTTCATTCCGTTGTATAAAACAATATAAAATGCTATCTAAGAAGGCTGGCTTGAACAGTCAGCATTGCCAGTACAGTGACTTCCATCAAATGAGCAAAATAGTACCAAGATAGGTGGAGGAAGTTCCCAAATACCTCAGATAAATCAATTAAATGAGAGTGATGGAATACCGGGAAGTTGCAGCAATGTCATATATGCGTAAATTTTATTGGGTTTAACTAAATCTTATGACTACCATCTTTTTAAAAAAGCTATGCTAACGACAATAATAAGTAATCGCTTTTCGAAAGAAAACATCGTAACGTGCCTAAAATATCCGGTCGAAAATATAAATTTGAATGCAGATGTATATATCAAGCTTAAGATTTCCTTTTTTTATTTGAAGCCGATGTTGCATATGGCTAAGTGTTAAAAGCGTCTGAGATTCTTGAATATTCATATATGAACGGATTCATATTTTTTTCTTTTTGCCAAACGCTACTAATAATGATGCTAAAAGTGGGAGAGAAAATTAAACAAAAACTAAAATCCAAAAGGATTAACAAAACAAACAAAGAAGCGTCTTTCTGGGCCCCAGATCAAATGCCAATACACTTCAACGTCCTTAATATTTCCAGCTTTCCCTTCGTGCAATATGCTTCCTTTAATCGAAATGGAACTGCACACTACATTCTCCCGCTATATTTATAAGGTTAATCCCAACTCTTTCTCTTATTTTGACTCGATAATAATATATTCATGGGGTCGGTAATCCCATGAGCTAGTTAATGCATATGTGTCCTCAATATCCATTTTGCATAAATCTCTTTAATCCACTATTTTATGACCCACTGAATAGGCTACGTACAGTCTAGGCATTTTTATTCTCTCCCGGAAAATATTATATAAGTCACTGCCAAATTTATTCCGAGGATCCTTATCATCGTGAACATAATCATTATCAAAAACGATTATTCATATTATTATAATTATTTGTAGTAGTAGTAGTAGTAGTAGTAGTAGTAGTAGTAGTAGTAGTAATAGTAGCAACAGCGGAAACAGCAACAGTAGTTAATGTTTCTTAAACGTTATAACTTCATGCAATTGTTACGATTTGTTCTTGTAATATTATAAAAAAAACTAATGTGGTGAAAGACCTACCATATGATTACCCCCA
>NC_061092.1:37880884-37898384 GCF_015104395.2 Macrobrachium nipponense | reverse complement strand
CCTTTAGCTGAGACACGAGTTCATTTGTGTGCGCAAAAGCAAATGCATGCTAATCGTTTCAGGATTGCCAAAACATACATGCAAGCAATTAACAAGAAGTTAAGAAATAAAAAACCACGCAAGCTTGGTCCAGTAATTTATACCCTTCATTAGGAGAATTTTCAGAGACGAAGGGCCAAAAGTAAATTAAGGGAAATGTATTGCTTAACTCGCACACAACGGTTCGGGAGTCTGACTGAAAAGCCAGGTAAAAGAACTCGCCTGAATGTGCAAATGACTGATATTATATGCTTAGCACCGCTAACACCACTTGCTGGCGGCTGCATGCCCCACCTGATGCTAAATTACAGGCTTGTTTGGCAGTCATGTAGGCTATGCATGACGGTGTGCAGGCTAGAAAATAGCTTTACGCATCAGGACGGGTTTGAGAGAGAGAGAGAGAGAGAGAGACTCTCTGAGGCTTAACGATTATAACCTTGATATGCAAATTGCCGGTGGGATCAAAGCTGAGGTCAATGTATGCAAAACTAGTATCGCAGGAAGGACGGTCGAGGTAAATAGACTCCCAAACTCCTGTCCCCCCCCCCCCACCCCCCCCCCCCCCCCCCCCCCCCCCCCCCCCCCCTCACCCATTCCCCCGCTGCTTCTGACCCAGGCTCCCTGTTGTTATGCACGAAGACCTTTGCAGTAAATTGGCAGACGATGGTACCCAAGATGGATCTCTCTCTCTCTCTCTCTCTCTCTCTCTCTCTCTCTCTCTCTCTCTCTCTCTCTCATTTGTAATTTCATTTGAGATTAATAGTCGTGGCCTCTGTTAAAGGCTTAATTAGCTGGTGCTTCATTGCGATATCTTGAGAGCCTTACCATCTCGTTTGTTGTTTTAGGCTGCATTGCTTACTCGTTCAAACGGCATCACCCAAATCGTAGTTTGCATATATTCCGCACCTTCATATTCAAACTTCCATAAACAAACATAAATAGGATGGTTAATATGGTAATTCCGGTAGTTTAAGAGAACTGCCAATGAAACAATACAACAAACATATGTGGACAAAATTCCACACCCACAAATGTGTATATATATAACATATATTATACATATAATGTTTGATGGCACAAGCGATCTTTCAATTTCACCTTCATCCATTCTTCAACTAAAACACTATAAAGCAACTAAAAGGAATCCTCCCTTGTAATTTAGATAATTTGTGACCTATAAAAGAAAAAAAATAAGACCGTCTCGCCTCGTGTGCTCAACTTCTAAAATAACACACACACATACACACACACACACACACACACACACACACACACACACACACATATATATATATATATATATATATATATATATATATATATATATATATATATATATATATATGTGTGTGTGTGTGTGTGTGTGTGTGTGTGTATGTATGTATACGTAAATATATAAATATATTAGCTACATATAAATATGTATACTATATATTATATATAGAAATATATAGAATATATATATATATATATATATATTATATATATATATATATATATATATAAAGATATATATAAAGGCATATATAGGTAATACATGGAAGAAAGAAATCTGCGAATTTTTCATCAGAAACTGACGCATGAGAATCGGAAAATAGCCGGACGTTATGAAGATTTATGCAAGAAACTCACAGATGCCACTAAAGCAATTTCTTTAAACGATATATATACACATATATAGGTGTGTGTATATTGTTGGTATTGCTTAAAAATACATCACATGAGTAAAGACATCTTGCTTATCGCTACATAATTAATACGAAACTTCAACTTCCTATGTATCAAGAAATATAAATCCTAAACTTCCTATGTATCAAGAACTAAAGACAAATTTACATTTGCCCCCACAATAAATAATTGTCTTTAATGGGAAGTTTACTTCCCTCTATGCTAATATGGGGTAAAGTCTGTAATGACCATACATATGACGTGAAAATAGTCAACCCATACTTTATTGCCGTAAGCATTATTTACATAAAAAGCGCTCACATAAAAGAACTCTAGTTTACGATCAATGAGAGTGCGTGCATTGCGTGAGTGTAACCCGGATCTTTTGACGAGAAAATTAAGGGCATTAAAGCTATTGTTGCAAAGTAGTTGCCCGAGCAATTTTACATTACAAATGTTCTAAGTATACAGTATGGATTTCACATTCCTGGGAACATACCGATGTTAATCTTCTATATTCAACATTTAAAAAATGAGAAAAGATCTATTCAGAAATCTGACACTCAAGCAACATATTTTATGTAAGGAAAAATAGAATAGGTAAACAATAAAAAAATAAGGATATAGGGATATATACAAGGAATGAAAAAATGAGCTATATCCAATAGTTAAAAAACAGGGGACTGGAATATATACAATACAACAAATAACTCCGTCAATGGTATTCAAAATAATAATACTGAATGCCTGTCAATGGCCGTGGAGGGTTTCTTTAATAAAGTCCAGCAAAAGCAGGCCTATGATCTACAGTAATAATTACCTATCTTCAAGTCAGTGCAAATATAAATTTCCGCGTAGGTTACCAAATAAAGTACACGCAAAAGTGAAATTCTCGAAGTAACTACTACAAATACACATAAGCATCCAAGAATTCAATAAATAGCTATGTCACAAATAAAAATACTGTCTTGCTAGCTGGAAATGTTTTATCCCTCCAGAACACAGCAACAGACTGATACATTAAAAATAATTTTAGAAACATTTACAGTTGTTCAAAATCTAATGCCAGCTCACCTTTCGCCTACTGAATAATGATCGACTCCAAAAGCTTTTCTACTCCACAACAGAACCTATTCCGGATTCATTATTTTGTAAGCAAACAGTTCCGCTTGTTGTGAATGTCTTCAATTGTATATTTATTGCGAGGAAGGGACACTTCTTCTGTTTATATGACGTGAACAGTTATGAATATTAAGCAGCTATGAAAATTATACACCACCGATATCTGAATGAAATGAGTAATACCGATGTATACAAGAACAAATTTCCTATCAAGCTATATATACTACATTATTGCTCTGCTGTATCCAGTATATTACTATCCAAAGAACGTGTGTTCTCTCAGCAGCAAAAGTGTATTTGAATTATTCAGTCTCTTCAACTCCAATTACAAAACTTATCGATCATTTGTAAAAAAAAATCTAACGCTATAAAATATTCCCAATCATATTTAAGATGACAAATTCGCTGCTTATACTGTAAATGTGAGACATTCTAAGTAAATACAGGTTTATCTTTTCATCCTGTACGTCTCGCGAGTAATTCCTGGAAACAATTCTATAAATTCTCCTCGAAGTACAAACCCCCATTTATCTGCATACCTGTGCTTGCGTAAGGCACTCCAGGCTGAAACAACCATACTCAGTTACACAAACACTCAGGGAAGCTTACACAAATAGATGCCGTAAAGAATTCTAACATTCCTGCCTTCCATTACTTTTCCTTCCTTCAACTCGCAACAAAGCTAGATACAAAATACACAATGGAGTCAGTGAGTGAGGAGAAGTAGGATAAGGAGGAGGAAAGTGGGAGGAGGAGGATGAGGAGGAGGAGAATGAAGAGAGAGGAGGAGGGAGAGGGGGACGGGTTTAGGGCATGCAGAAAATGAGATCGTGGAAGGGTGATTGAATTGTTTATCAAGTCCAAGGCATGGCCGCAATGGCTCTCACGACTTCTTCCTTCGAATAACCCTCCTCCTCCTCCTCCTCCTCCTCCTCCTCCTCGAGCGTTAATCTTCTTACTTCATCCTCTCGTCTCCGTTTCGTTTCCCCTTAATTCTCATCTTCAGCCGTCCATGTGGGTACGTCCAGTTCCTCTTTGAAGCTTTAGCTAAGGTAGCATACAGATAGATCCACTTAATTTACATATAGATGGATGCAGTGGAGGAAGGAAAAGCGGGTAGACAGATATATATTAACCCACGTCTGCGCAACGGTGAAGAACACACTGACTGTATATTATTTATATAATAATAATAATAATAATAATATACAACAATTTTACATTGAACAATGGACTTCCAAGATAAAAATGTCAAATTTCAATACATGTGTAGGAGCATATATACGTGTATATATATATATATATATATATATATATATAATAATATCCAATATGGCAATACATTACATAGGATACTAAACATAGGTGAATTATTAACATACAACTATTTAGGCATGAAAAAAAAAACAAGCCGACAAAAATTTCGTCAATTTACTGCAATACTTGCTGAGATCCTTCTGATTACCAATTGTAATTCACAACACCGTACGAAGCCTTTTCCAGAGATCTGGTCTGGATGAGCTTGATAATCGTGGAGCCAAAAGAGGAAGAAAAATCCTGGCAATCAGAGATGAGTAGTTCATATATCAATAAAGATGTAGCTTTCGAAAGCTAGCAAAACAATTGGTTCTTCCAATGATGGTCTAAATTATAACTTACACGAGTGGAAATTACTTGAAGGTTTTATATCTCAGACAACTATATAGTTGAGGATTTGATACCGATAAATTAGGAACGGATCAATACGTAGAGCAGTATTATTGGGAATTTGAATAGTCTCTGGTAAGATTACTGTTTACCCGTTCTCCTACCATGAATCACGTTGCTTAGGCAACAACGAACTTAAATGTTCTCAATATCTGACGATACCATGAGTCATCTTCGACTCAAATTTTCTATCATTATCGAAATACTGTTCTGTCTTGGTATCAAGAGCCGTCTCCCAGGACGTCTATCTTTCGAACAAGATTGCTTCAGGCGGTGGCGTCCCCGCCTGGCCGCTATTGAAAAAAGAGAGAATAAAAAGAACGACATAATTATATGACAATACACAGGTAAATTTTTGCTTGCTTGAGCGCCAATGTAGGGCACTGAGTCCTTTCAAAGTCGTGTTATGGTATCTATCAAACTTCTGAGCATCGACATCAGTCGTACAGTGTGGGTGACTGTTCCATTCTTAGAAATTCTTCTGTTAATGGGCAACGAAAAAATGACCTTAGGTTTTGTCAGATCGTAAGGTGAATGTTTAAATCATAATTACCATGGGAAAGGGGAAGGTGGGCGGGACGCCACCGCCTGAAGCAATCTTGTTCGAAAGATTGCTTCAGGCGGTGGCGTCCCGCCCACCTTCCCCTTTCCCATGGTAATTATGATTTAAACATTCACCTTACGATCTGACAAAACCTAAGGTCATTTTTTCGTTGCCCATTAACAGAAGAATTTCTAAGAATGGAACAGTCACCCACACTGTACGACTGATGTCGATGCTCAGAAGTTTGATAGATACCATAACACGACTTTGAAAGGACTCAGTGCCCTACATTGGCGCTCAAGCAAGCAAAAATTTACCTGTGTATTGTCATATAATTATGTCGTTCTTTTTATTCTCTCTTTTTTCAATAGCGGCCAGTCTATTCTGTGGGAGTCTACTCTCAAAATCAATGGTCTTGATTGCACCATCTAAATAAAAACAGCATTATACACGATTACAAATAAGTTGCATTTTTTCTAGGTATCTCAAAATGATGAAAGTTACTTTGACAATGCAATACGGTTCTTTCTGTATAAATATTATACTTTCTTTTACCTTTACGCGACGCAAAAAGTCTTGAAGGTGAACTGCCCATTCCATCTCATAAATTTAACCGGAAGGTCCTGTTTGTTGACCTAAGACGAAGAAACTGAAGCGAACACGATTATCGCATTTCGTCAAGAGCTCCGCTGACGTTAGATACAAGAGAAGATAATATTCGGAATCTATAAAAATTCTCAGAAAATCGCAGGCTTGTACACGAGTCCACAAGTGATTACTTTATGTGATAGCAAATAATTTTGATCTTGGATGAATATGTGCGTAAAAAGAAAAGTGACATAATTAAGCATTTGTGTCTTAGAACTTATCTTGGCCTTATGATTGCTTCACTAGATAGATACCAGTTCCTTACTTAGATTAATTTTCTGAAGAAACTGATTTTCTGAAGAAACTGATGACAAGACCCGTCAGTTCATACTAAAAATTAGTAGTGTCCTAAAAAAACACAGTCAAAAAAAGATGCGTATCCATTATGAGTATTGGAGCTTCCTAGTTTAAAATTGACTCAAACAGTAATTAATTGTACTTACTTCTAGTTTTTTTAAATGCATGTATTTATGTTACTGTATTTATTCGTTTATTATTTCAATCATAATTTTTAGATATTCTGTTTTTATGTTTCCTCTCTCAACGCAATTTGGAGATTGTTCCGCAAGAATTTGTACATAAATAATAATAATAATAATAATAATAATAATAATAATAATAATAATAATAATAATAATAATAATAATAATAATAATAATAATAGTAATAATAATAATATATCTATACTTTACTCAGTCGTAATATAAATGTATTTTTCTCGAAGTTAACCTTGCCATTACTGTGAAAAATATTGCAGGATGTCCTTTATAGCGATTGTAGGAATACGACTTAACCTTTTGGTAACATTTGCTTTCTATCTAAAAAAATAACGGCATATCCAAAGCTAGAATAATATAGATAAACATAAAAAGAACATGTTTGACAATGCGAGGATTTCCGCCTCAATAAATGGCATAAAAAAGGCTGACACTGAACGTCACGTTAAGCTGGAAAAACAAATACGTTTATAAATGCCTCAAATATTCAGGAATAAGTCTTTCCTAAGCTATGGCACCCGGTTTTCACTGTTTAATACGTCTAACAAACTCATCTCTGTTTACAAAAATGTACAGTTGGAAATCAGTGTTAACACACTATCTCTGTTTTATTTTTCATCTGTCCATCCACCTGTGGTGTTTTTGTATGGTAACACTGCGTCCCGGGATTTAGATAGTTACATTCAGCTTACATTCAACGATTATAATAATATCCTATTTCGAATATTAACGGTGTAATTCGCATGCAGTAAATTATTAAAACACTTTTCAGTTGCAAATGTACACCCAGATATCCTTTTATTTACCTAAAACTTACAAATAGCGTAACTATCTAAAGTCCAGGACGCAGTGTTACCATACATAAACACCACAGGCGGATGGACAGATGGAAAAAAAACAGAGTATAGACGCAACGCACTGCAAATGACACTAGGATATCCGCTCAAAATTTAACTGTAGTAAAAAGTATTTCGTTAAGTTGTGAAAGGCAGAATGTAAGAAATGTATGCCAGTGACGAGTCTTGTTACATACAGGGAACTTAAGTGAAAGAAACTTTCTAGAATAAAAAATTATATTGAAAAAGCATGGTTTGCTAAAAAGCCTACGAGCTTAATTGCATAGCTGGCAATAAGGTTGTTGTTCCCTGATTCACTAAAAATTAAATGTTACAAGAGGGCCAATTTCGGGTCCATATACAACATTCTATCATTTCAAAGTAAATTATTTTTAAAGAGTTGGGATAATATCGATCAAATTAGGGAACATTTGTCATGAGGTTAGGTTAATGCGAATATGACCGTGGTTTCTGAAGTTTTAAATCAATGATTGTTTGTCAATTGCAATACCAGCTAAAACTTTGCATATGTCGAAAAAGAGACAGTGCAGGATCCGTAGCCCCCGGCTCAAAATGCGTAACTCAAAAACCCATAACGCGCACATTATCTTAAGCAAAGTAAATGCACTCCAGGGTTTCGACTTAAAATCCGTTCCTCCTCCGCGGAAACTAAAGCCGATCCAAGTGTCTGGACCAAAACAAACATAATTTGAAATGTAAACCAATTACATTTCTTTCTTTCATTCGGCTTAAGTCGTTTTCTTTTTATCGCCTGCGGGAAAATGTCAAAGCGCGGGCAAAAAAAAAAAAAAAAAAAAAAAAAAAAGGCCAGTTGTTACAAGGATTGAATCTCCGAGTCAGGAATGGTAATATGATTATGTAAATATTTAAAGTACACAAGCGGCAAGTTATCCGAAGATGTTGGCAAAAGCCATGGCCTATGACTCGGCGGTAAGAACAGATGAAATTGAGCCCATTCCTATGCCTCCCCAGCGAAGGAGTAAGTTCCTCGGCAGAAACTTTGAAATTTTATCCGAGATGTACGAAGACAAACGTCAATATTCTACATCCGGTGCGCAAATCATCGGCTTGTTTTCCACCGCAGATCGTACCCGTTCCAAAATGTTTTTTGGGTCCGATGTATCGACATTCCCTTTGGAGAATAAAAAAAAGGGGGAGGAGAGGGGGGCCGAAAGGCAAAGGGAAATGACCAAAATTCTTTGAAACTTGGCCCTCCTGGGCTGTGGTTATGAACGAATATAAATGCTGGGCTGAACTTCGAGGGTTGCGAGCTAGATTTCCCCAGACTCCAACTAATCATTAAAGAAAACGGAGGCCTCAGGGGTGACTGCAGTAATGGTCAAAACTCAGCTCTTCACTTCGGGTCGTAAAAGTGACGCTGCCGAAATCGGAATTCTGATATAGTGGTTCAGTGGTTTGCTAGAAAGCCCCCAAAGGCATCGGAAAAGGACGGAACATTTCTATGATAATTCCAATCCTTGTGAATACATAAAAGGAAAGAAGGAAATAACGGAAGGCTGATCAGAATGTTCTTTGCTAACTGCTTCGGCGTTTAAATGTAAAATGTAGTAGACACCAGTGAAAGAAAATATAAAAAAAGAAAATAATAATAATATTGGCAGGTAAGACAATATAATGTCTGAGGCAATCTTTTATCTTTTTCTTTATGTTAAGTTGCATTGAATTTTCACACAGCTAAGTGCCACTGAATACACCTAAAAACATTTCTATATAAATGAAGAGAGATAGAGAGACAGAATAGGTTGTAATTACATCGTTAAAGTTAATATAAAACACAAAATTTAATGGCGCAGTGAAAACAACATGGCACCGAGGGCGTTTTTGTAATACCAATCTAAAATACCTATTAACGCGACTTCAAAAAAACAACGAAAAAATTGTAAAATAAAATGCATGCCCACGACCTTATTTTCCCACCCAATTTGTCCGCACCCAGCCCATCCTTGAATAGCACCAAGCATCAAAATTTGTCCAAGAATTCCTATTTCCTCTTCTTCTGGATAAGAGCTGAACTCGAACAATGCATTCCAGAGGAGATGAAAAGAGCGAGAGGCGGAGAACAAACACACACACACACACACACACAATTCACGCGCGTCGAAGATTTGCCTCCTCGTGTCCTTTCAATTCTTTTGTGTTGACGGCGACGCCGACGATGACTCTGCGCCCTTCCCGTCTCGCCTCTTAGGCCATCAATTCGGGCACTCTCTTCAAATATTCAGGGAGAAGAAGGAATTTGCTTTCCGCTGCTTATGTTATGTTGTGCGAAAGGCACTGTGAATATGCCACCACCACCACACCAGCACCATTCGCTCGTGCTTGAGAGAGAGAGAGAGAGAGAGAGAGAGAGAGAGATTCCGCTTGCCTTTTTGTATATTGGGAGGACTGTCTTGTAACCGAGAGAATGCTTTCCTTTCTAAGCGTCGAAACATCTGTTGTTATGTTTTTTCCGAAGAGTTAAGGGACACGAAATGTATGTGATTCATTGGAAAATAATTCAGCGAAGAGTGCAATATTCCTAATGCAGCTTTTGCAAGACATTTTTTACACCAAGATATTGCCTTAAAAGGCCAATTTTAATAAACGTAATTACTGTGAGATCTATTAAATTTATCAATATACAAAAAAGATGCAACAAATACGAAAGTTTTCATGCGGCATTTAAATCTTAAAAACCTTCACTTTACTGAGGGCCATGTGGCTTTCATCATTAAAGAACAAATCATAAACTTCAATAGATTACTCCCAAATGTTGATGAACACGGGAAAATCAGTTAATATATACACCAGGTATGTTTCATCTGCATCCATTCACTTATCACTGAGAGGTCTCGCAAACACACACACACACACACACACACTCTTCCAGCCGACTTCGTAAATAAATCTGACGGAAAGTTACCAATGTAAAACATAAAAAAAAAAAATCCACACCGACTATATATAACAAATTTTGCTCAACTAAATACTGACTATTGAATACAGCCTATAACTGTATTATTTCCAAGAAAAACGTTTATTTTTTTCTTTCTATTTCATTTCGCCCCCACAGGTTCAGACCTAAAGAAAGGCAGCTGTGACATGCTAATTACGAAATCCTGTCGGTAGACCGAACTGCCTGCATATACGTATGTAGGCGCATCACTCATCAGCTGCCAAGTGTGATACATGCGTATGGTGTAGGCAGGCATCCGTTTGTGCTCTGGAGAAGATTAAAGTTGAAACGTACGACACAATGGAAAAGGATAAAAGAGGAATTAAAAAGAAGGGAGGAAGAGAGGACCAAATTAAAAAGAAGAGAGAATGAGAGGAGCGGACGCTAGGTATATATTAAAGCTAGGTGCGTGAGAGCTTTGTATTATGAAACATAAAAGGGAATTTTGAAAAATGTTAACAGTTTTTGAAAATATATCCTTTTACTTAACGTCAAATGGTATTTTTAGAGGAGCAAACAAATGAAGAATCAGTTGTAAACTAGAAGCAGACGGCATGAATAAAAGTAAACACAAACCTCATCTCTTCGCGAATCTCACTATCGAATTAGATCACATAACTATTCTATGATGTGGCAGAAACAGGAACGACTTAGTCCAGTTCTTATTCACTGAGTGATTTATTTTATTTGTATGTTACCGAGAGAGAGAGAGAGAGCGCAAATTTTATTTAAATATGCCACACATTTACAGCAAAGCTCCCAGGAAAATCTTACTTGGAATACCGCTCATTCTAAACAATAATATTAACTTCTGTGGCAAAAGATTATAGGATAAGGGAACCTTGAATATTTAAGATAAAATGTGTGTAGGTGTTCACAATCACCAATGAGCCGAAGTTTCTTCGGCGCAATCGATTTTTCTGTACAGGCTACACTCCTGTATGAAACTCTCGAGGTGCTGCAGCATAAAACTCTCAGCCAAGACCGGGCAGCGCTCAGTTGCTCCCCAGATGAGGTCAAGAAAAGATGCGTCAGCGGCTAGCACCCCTACCGGTGCCAGGCGCACGATCCATGGGTAATCTTAACTTTAAACGAAATAAAAACAACTGAGGATAGAGGGCTGCAATCTGATATGTTTGATGATTTGGGGGGTGGATGATCAACTTACCAATTTGCAGCACTCTAGCCTAAGTAGTTTTTAAGATCTCAGAACGGACGGACGGACAAAACCCATCTCAATAGTTTACTCGTACAGAGAACTAATACGGGAAAGTCTTTTATATGAATATACAATAGTTAAAGGGCGAGTGAAACATATATTGACCACAGTATCTCGAATAGCTCGTATTAAAAATAAATATATTTCATGAATAACGTGATGAAGGGAGACCTTCATGAATCATGAAAAGATGATGGTGAGTATCCATCAATAAAGTATATATAATCTACACAAGATTTCAACTCATGTGGCAAATGCTACAGAGTGAAGCCTCTTACATCACAGAAAGTGGATTTTATGGATACTACAACTCAGTGAAGTTGCCGTGCCTCTCTACAGACAGCACAACAACAAACAAGGTTTTGATTACCCTATTAGCACAATGTACCAACTTTCCTGGATGTGCGATGCTTGAGCAGGTGGAGTAGCCGGCCTTATAAGAGCACGGACCCTTGGCAAAAGGTAAGATGTGATAAGGTATTGAAGAGGCTAGAGACCTGATAAGGACCTCGTGACTCGCTCAAACCAAAGAACAGACAGACTTACGCTAAATACGAGAACTTCAGAACGTTGAATGTACATAACCTGAGAGAGAGAGAGAGAGAGAAAATACACTTTGCAAAACAGGGTGTTTTGGCAGCACGTGCAATCAGGCCTGATTTCTTACAAAAAAAAATGAAGAGGAAAAAAAAGAGAAACAATGAATTGGCGAGAGGAGAGAAAGGAAAGAAAGAACTGCCGGTTTTTCCTTCATCGGAATCGAGTAGGATCGAATTAGAAAGAGTTTAATAAATGAGAAAGGCTCTCGCCGGGCGGCCCTCACAAGGTAAATAGTGCCACTCATTACCGTGCATAATACTCGGGCAAACACTGAGCCTCGAACAACATTATTTAATTTTGAATGGTTGTTTGTCTTCCACTAAGATATTTACCTGAGTTTCTATTGTTCGTCGGGAAACATGGTAAATACCAAACACGGGTCTCAACATACACAACAACGGAAGGATTTTCCTCCTCCTCCTCTCGTCTTCTTCTTCTTCTTCTTCTTCTTCTTCTTCTTCTTCTTCTTCTTCTTCCTTTTTACTGTTTTATTTTTCGAACCTTCTCCTGTCCCTTTAAATTTCTCTTACCCCTGCCCCTCTAAATACTTAAAACTTTTTAAGATAATTTATTTTAAATTGAATTTGCTGTCGTGCATCTTTAACTGATTCTTTCTCAACCTGGCCTCTTATTATTTCTCCTTCTCTTCTTACTTACATGTAGCACACGCGTGTGTTTGAAATATCAATATACATATATATGTATATATATATGTATATATATATATATATATATATATATATATATATGTATGGTATATATATATATATATATATATATATATATATATATACATACTTTATAATTATAATTATATATAAATTACCTGAAACATAGTTTTTAAATTTAATTCCATGGAAAAAAATAAATAAAGGAACATCTATTATCCAGTAATAGTAATGCCAATAACATTTAAAATGCTCCCAAAGCCTATGACCTGATAGTAGTAACCAGGTAGTTACAGGAAACTTAACCCATTTCGGATATTCTGAAAATTAAAAACGAAACAAAAATATACATAATTTCCACAACATATATCTTTTTCCTTTCTTTAATTTTATTCTTTCGTTGCTCTCCTCAATCCTGGAGTTGTGTGTCCATTCCATTTCCATGCCACTCCCCTCCACCCTTTTCTTCCGCAGCCTTCCTTCCCGCTATTCATTGTACCCTTCGCCACACGGCGTCTCCCCCCCAAAATCAATATTAGCATTGTTCGCGAGGGAGTGTACATTCACGGCTGTTTAAGCATCACACTGCAAGAGTTGTTAATCAATTGGTGTGATAAGATTTCATTTGCTAGTCCATTACAACACGACGGATTCTCTCATGAGTAAGCAAATTTGGTTTATGCCTCGCGGACGCTCGCGAATGAGAGAGAGAGAGAGAGAGAGAGAGAGAGAGAGAGAGTATACAAGGTTCAGAAATCATATAGCTACTTCTTATCGGGAGCCGTTTTTGGATGGAAATTACGTAACGTTTTTACGTTTTTCCCCCTTCGTTTCATTTTTCCCTTTCATTTCAATTTTAAACTTGGTTTTGGATCTACTTACTTGATAAAATCCGAGAGCCATGATCTGCCACGTAATTGTGTTACGGCGACTTTTCATAACTATCAGAATTGCAACATTTTCCGAACACTGTTTAGCAACCGATTATGCACCTGTAATAACTGTGCACTTCTAGAATCTCGAAAACTTTCCACCAGTAAACTTAAATTTAATGTACCAGTCACCTGTTAGTCAGGTTTGATGTTAGACACTGTAACCTCTGATCTACTTATGGGTTTCTATTCTTATACTGCTGCTGAATTCCGTACAAAGTTTTCATCACGTTAGTAAAGTAGATATTGAATAAAAAAAAAACATACATATAAAAATTTGCATTTTATATAATGCCAAAGAAGATATGGTTTTATATCTAAAATACTTTCGTTCTTATGACGTTCCTATTCAACTGTTATAATTGTGTCAGCTGGGTTTCTGTGGGTAATCAGGCAGAATCGTTGCGTAGCTTTGCTATGAACGGTATGATATTGAAGGGTCCAGGTCCGCTCATGCCAGGTCAAAGCAGGCCTCTCTAGCTTAAGGATAGGCTGATGAAAGGTTAGGTGACATATCCTTGTTGAAGTATATCTTTTGAGCTGGCTACTTTTACTCGGAAGATTTTGAAGCCAAAACCTACTTGGATGGAGGCGTGAGATATATGGTATGAACGTATAGGTAGAAAATGATAACAGGATCTTCACTGTGACACTTTACATCGCACGACGTTGGAGATGAAGGTGATGATGATGAGGGACATGAAAATGCTACGAAAGAGTAAGGAATTTTAATGTTCCATAAAACAGGAATTTTGAAAAGCATGCTAATTAGCGTCTACAACGAATCCTCGATGTTTTGATTTTTTCGTCTGCTCAAATTTTTTGGACCAAAAAATAATGAGTGACTGAAGTGAATGCACGTACCTGCCCGTAAAAGGCATGTCCCTTCATTTTCTAGTCTGTGTTTGGGGGTAAAAAAAACACAAGCTTCTTTAAATTATGCTTCAAACAAGTCATGACGCCTCCCAATGACATTTGTTAAATATGCTGACATTCAGCATATTTTAAAAGATGTCCAATGAATGAACTGAAATTCATATTGATGAAATAATCTCACTAGAAAATTAATTGTTCTCAAAAACACCTTCTGAGTTTCCTTTAGTCTTTCTTTTCTTCTTTCTTCTTCTTATCTCTCTCTCTCTCTCTCTCTCTCTCTCTCTCTCTCTCTTCCTCTCTCTTTTTTTTTCTCCTCTCTCTCTATCTCTCTCTCTCTCTCTCTCTCTCTCTCTCTCTTCTCAGTTTTTTTTTTTTTTTTTTTTTTTTGCTACCAAAGTAATAGTCCTCTCTCTCTCTCTCGGTCGAGTATATGCCTCTGCCCAATCATAATTAATCAGGGCTTGGTGAGAGAGTAATGTTACTACTTGATGGGTGTAAATTGAAGCCATTCATGTTTTCTATCCAGTCAGATTCACAGTCAAGAATTACATTTCAACCACTGTCAACTACAAAAGTCACTAATAATAAGAATATCATATCTAAGGACACAAAATACAGAAATCTTCGTATAACAGGATTGTAAAAGAAATATTTCCCCATGTCCCTGTTTTAATACACTACCATCAAATTGATAAAACAATACAACTTATTCGTTTAAAGGAAAACCAAATACGAATGATAAAAATCTTCACTTTAAGAGATGTCACAGAATTTGGTATTGGCTTTGATTTTCCATTAAGGAAAATAATCATTACTATACTTGAACACATATTTTCATGGACTGGTCAAATCAGCAAGAGCTTGTGCTGGCTCAGGGACAGTTTAACCTTAACGGGAAATGAATATCTCATAAGAAAAGCAGCTTGGTGCTTTCGCTTCTCAAATACGTAAACTGAGGGTTTAAGGGAGTTGCAATAAGGAAAACTAAGATAAGACCCGACTAGAAGCACGTGCCCCATTATGTCCAATCATTCAAGAGTAAAAGTCAAAAAGGTTAATGCAAATATCAACTGAAATCTTGAGTTCAGAGTCATTGTGCAAGAAACTTTAAATTATCATCCTTGAAAATAAATATTTTGAAAAGGAACAAACATATGTTTAAGCAAAATGAGAGACGATGAAAGAACCATTCGTGCATGCACGCGTCCACTTTTTTATCCGGGTAAGTACAGCATGATTTGATCTAAAGGGAAAAAAATTTATATTTAAGTCTCTTTTTAATAATTCAGGCTTCTGCCTTGACCTTCCATCAAATTGGAAAGATATAAAGTATTGATGGTTCTCCTCATATCCGAAGTATATTCTTTTCAACTAAAATACAGACCTATAAGAAATATGGCCAGCATATTCTCAAACAATAATTAACCGCCCGGAGTTGGCTCGCTTCTTCCTAGTTAATCTACCAGTAAAAGAAAGACTTCGTAACTTTTTGAAAGATCCTGGAGTTTGATAGGGGCACAGTGGGGCTGGAGAGAATTGAGGATTAGTCTGGTATTGGGGAGAGGGTACCTACAACCCCCGGTTAGTGGGTAGGGGGCGGCTGGCTCCCAGTCTTATCTAAAGAGGTTGATTAAGGAATCAGTTGGAAGTAAACAAACAAGATGGAGGAAGGAAACGACGCAATCCTCTTTCCTTGATTTCTGAAGGTAAACAACAAAAAATCAGATACACAGAGGAAGAAATTCTGACTTATTTAGCCCTCAAATATTCTTCATTATTCGTTAAGTAGTTATCCATCTGAGGACATCAGCAATTATATGTAATCGAAGAGCGTGACTTGTTTCTATGGAATCCAAACATAATGTGTATATGTGTCTGTACACACGATCCATATATATATATATATATATATATATATATATATATATATATATATATATAGTATATATATATATACATACATATATATAATGCACATATACACTGTGCTTATGTATATATATAAAACTTGAACTATCTAAATACCGTCCGGCAGTCGGATTTGTAACCAATTTGCCTGTAAAAAAAAATCTCTATAAAAATTGCACAATATTTTTGTTAGCTAAAGGCGTCTTGCAATTGGATGCCTAAGCAATAAAACATGCTATACCCAAGCTAACAATATCCATGGTTCTATGTCACCCATGGAATTTTATTGTAGCGCATGATCTTCGAATGCCAAATTACTCTTTAAGGGGAAATGTATGCCCTTGTACCTGCTAACAATATCTAATCCTTGGTGAAGAAAAAAAGAAAAAATAAACACTGCTAGCGAGAGTAAAGGGTATAGCGATGAGATGCTGAAATAAAGGAATATGAATGACTTCATACTAATGTATGTATAATACTGCCTCAGACTATGAAAATCCTCTCTCTCTCTCTCTCTCTCTCTCTCTCTCTCTCTCTCTCTCTCACACACACACACACAAGTGCAATATATTTAAACAAATACATACCAACACAAATGATTTTCTAAACCGTCCAAAGTGTAACAGTTTAACTTTCTGATGATAATTCTAGATATCTTGAAGGAAAATACTTGGCAGCTTCCTTGAGTGAAATTTCTGAGAATTAAAGTACACAAAAACATTGCAAAACTTACTGTACAATATAACACTATACTAAACTATAAAAAAAATTATTTCCTTTGTGGCGAATATTAAAATTATTATCCCTTTTAATTTATCTTCTTCATGGATAATTAAGAAAAGTCCGTAAATTAAAATATATTTTAAATGTAGCAAGCAAGCAAGCGCACACACATATAATTTTATATATATTGTATATATGTATATACTCGTATAATAAAGGAACCCATAAATACGCCAAAATATACAAAGTAATTACTATGTTTCAGAGACTGCTGTCTCTCTCTTCAAGTAGGTAATGAAAGACAAAAGTTACAGAAAAGGTGGTACTTATACCAAAAGATCCATACACAGGTAGCACGTTTTACTAAGTCATCCCAGCTGATAATTCCTCTTTAATCTTCTTAAGCATTGGTTGAAAGAAGATTTTATCTATGATATCTGAATCCCAGGCGCCCTTTGAGATGCTCATTACTTGTCTTTGTTTAATCAAGGCTGACTCTATCATCCGGCTTTGTACCAACATTTGCTGAAATAAAT